>NW_028320095.1:0-147500 GCF_062004578.1 Staurois parvus | reverse complement strand
ATGATGGTGTCACATGGTGCAAGGCTATTTTGAATGGACTTGTACCATGTGACCTCTGTGATCATTCACAGATTTCACACGTAGTAAGCAATGATGTCAGAAGTGACACGTCACATGATCGGGACCTCGCACAGAGGTCCCGTACAACAATCGGTGTTCCACTTAAACCTTAAAACTGCTTTGGCCACAAGTTGTTTAAAGTAGAATTCCAGCTTCCACCTAACTAGTCTTAAAGCTTTCCTTTCCCTCTCCCAATACGTATGCTTACTGACCTGTAAAAAGATGTATATATTTACCTATTTTCAGACTGCCCCAGTCACATGACCTCCCATGTATCAGCTGACTGCAGGGGAGAGGAGAAATGTGCTTTGACAATGGCTGGTAAAGCCAGGACAAGCTATGTTAATTGTAGGCTTCATTGGTTCATCTGCTGTTGACACTCCCTCCTGTCCTCTGCAGCTGCGTTGGCTGACACAAGGGAGCTGGATCATGTGACTGGACCAGAACCGCCTGAAAATAGGTTAAGTATACACGTCTTTCTTGCACAGATTAGTTAAGCATTGGTGTTGCTGTTTAAAAATTTGTTGTTTAACCACTTCCCGACCGGCTGTTGCATATAAACGGCTGGATGGTGGCAGTGCAGGGTCGGGTGGCTGTTTATAAACGGCCTGCTTGTGCACGCTCCCTGGAGCGCACAGCACCGCGATCCGGTGCCCGCTGTGTCCTCCGGACACAGTGAAACACTGATAGTCAGACGGGACCTCTGTACGAGGTCCCGATCGTGATCACTGATTGGCCAATCAGTGATCACATGCAAAGTAGTAAGCAAGATGTCACTTGTGACGTCATTGCTTACTACGTGTGAAATCTGTGAATGATCACAGAGGTCACGTGGTACAAGGCTATTCACAACAGCCTTGTACCATGTGACAAGCTGTGACCAATCACAGCTCACTCAGTACTTCTCAATGTCTGCAAGAATGCAGCCAGAGAGAAGGAGAAATGATTGCTTTTACATCCTATATGGGTGTAAAAGCAATCAGTGTGAAAAAAAAAAAATCATCACCCCCCCCACAAGTAGTACAGTGTCACCATGGTGACACTGTACTGCTAGGGTGACAGTATGTAAAAAAAATAAAAAACTAATATAAAAAAATAAAAAAGTTTAAAAATTATAATTTTTGGTTCTAAACTAATTTGGATTTTTTTCTATTACTAAAAAGATAACGGAATAAATTTTGGCAAAGATTTATGATGAAATATTATTTATTTGCAAAATTTTATAAAAAAAACTTTTTTTCAAAATTTTTGGACTTTTCATTTACATAGCAAAAAAAATAAAAATCCCAGCGGTGAATACATACCACCAAAATAAAGCTTTATCTGTCTCAAAAAAATGGTAAAAAATTAATTTGGGTACAGTGTTGCATGACCGCGCAATTGTCATTCAAAGTGTGATAGCGCTGAAAATTGCCCTGGACAGGAAGGGGGTGAAAGTGTCCGGACTGGAAGTGGTTAAAGTAGAGCTAAGCACAAACATCTCATTAAGTTTTACCTTTTTTAATTGCCAAAGTTTTTATAACCTTTTAAATCCATAGTTCTAATCAAGAGGCTACTTGGTTCTTCATTAACCGCTCAAGGACCAACCCACAGCAGATGTACTGCTACAGGGTGGCACCTGTGCGCAGAATCGTGTGTGTGTGTGTGTGTGTGTATATATACACACATTTTGCCTTTCCAGGTAGGGGGCGCGCACGCTAGCCCTACCTGCACCGCCATTCGTGGCTGCCAATGTCAATCACTGGGTTCTGTTTACAAACAATGTTTCTCCCTGTCAGGGGACAGCCATCCCGATCAGTGTGCTTACAGTGAAGCGCACACACACCCCTAGTAAAACACTCCCCAACACTCGCCCCTCACGTTAACCCCTTGCGGCCCAGTACCATTAGTACAGTGTCAGTACTTGTTTTTAGCACTGATCACTGTATTGGTGTCACTGGGGTGTCAGTGACACCGTCAGTTCCCCCAGTGTCAGAATGTCCGCAGCAGTCCCACTAAAAGTAGAAAGAAAAAAAATCCCGGTATCTATACCATCATTTGTAAACGCTGTAACTTTCATGTAAACCAATTAATTTACATGTATTGGGATTTTTTTTTTTTTTTAGCAAAGACATGGAGCAAAATACATTTTGGCCTAAATTTGACAATTTGATTTTTTACAATCTTTTACTGGACATGTTTAATAGCAAAAAGTCTAAAATATTATTATTTTTTTTCCTCAAAATTGTTTAAGTATGTAATAATAGGTTATAGCAAAAAAAACCCGCACAGGCGATCAAACACCACCTAAAGAAAGCTCAATTAGTGGGGGGAAAAATGGACATAAATTTCATTTGGGTGCAGCGTTGCGTGACCGCGCAATTGTCAGTTAAAGTAACGCAGCGCCGTAATGCAAATAATGGCCTGGTCAGGAAGGGGGGTAAATCCTCAGGAGGGCGAGGGGTTCAGGTCCTTGTTTAGGTGTATCAGAGGCTGGCAGCTGCATTTCAGTTGTGTTCATGCATTGACACCAACACACCTAAACACTTGCTGTAAAAGCCTTTCTGTTGAGGCGTGGTAACAACGGCATCTCCCATGTGACGGTGGTGAGCTGATGTACCCTGTTACATTGATGGAGGTCTCTACGCAGCCACAAAACATTGGTACAACCATGGCCTTTACAGTATGTTATTGGTGTCCTGGATTTGTAGATGCTAGGGATCCTACTTCATCTTGGCCTCCCAGGGTAAATATGCAGGATAGACTGGCCATACGTTATACAATTTTCTTGAGATTTTTGGTTTAGATCAGTGGTTCTCAACCTTCCTAATGCAGTGACCCTTTAATACAGTTCCTCATGTTGTGGTGACCCCCAACCATAAAATTATTTACCCAGTAATTATAATTCATGAAGTGTCGTTTTACCTCCAATACTGCTGCTTTCAGCACAGTAGCTGCTTTTAACAGAGTAGCTGCTTTCAACAGAGCAGCTGCTTTCTACACAGTAGCTGCTCTTTACACATCGGTTATATGTGTTTTCTGATGGTCTTAGGGGACCCCTGTAAAAGGGTCGTTCGACCCCCAGAGGGGTCGCGACCCACAGGTTGAGAACCACTGGTTTAGATTTACCAAAAACCATATGAGGTCAAACCTAAACAACACTTTCAATTGCATCCAATTAGGCAGGTTCTTGTACCACGTAGTTGAAGGTAAATCTAAAGGAAATTGGAAAGAAAATTGTATAGTGTATGGCCAGCCTTAGACTTTTTTTTTTTTTTTTTGTCACATGCATTCCTGTGGAAACTACAGGTGGTGATGCCAACACACATGGTGCAGGCATGGTCAACAATACCACACCAATGCGATCCAAAGCAGTTGTGTGTGGACAGGTACTGGCTAGAGGAGATTGGTAGCACTGAGAAATTAAAAAAAAAAAAGAGGCAATTGTATACCTTTATTATTATTATTATTATTATTATTATTATTCTTCAAGATTTATATCGCGCCAACAGACTGCACAGCGCTTTACAAAATGAAGGTAGTCATTACAGTTACAATTGGGTACAAGAGGAAGTGGAGAGCTTAACCTTTTCACGCCGGCTGAACGCAAATGTGCGACCTCCTGGCATTTGGGCTGAGCGGCCGCACATTTGCGTTCTATTAAAAAAGGACATATGTGCCGAGAGCGTGCGCTCCCAGCACACACATCCGGTACTCACAGAAAGGTCCCGATCTCCTCTTTTGATTGGGACCTTTCCCGATCATGTGACGGTATGTCATGGAGGTCACATGACCCTTAACCCCTCCCGGCTTCTGAAACCCTTAAAGGGCCGGGAGGCGCCGGTGCCAAGGGCTTAATAATAAACCAAATTTCTTCCAGTTAGTTTTGAACTACTTTTAAATGTAACTGCTTTCCTTCCAGAACACTCGTGAAACAGCTCAAGCTATCAAGGGCATGCACATTCGTAAGGCTACCAAGTATTTGAAAGACGTCACCTTAAAGAAGCAATGCGTTCCTTTCCGCCGCTACAATGGAGGTGTTGGCAGGTGTGCCCAGGTTGGTCTACTGAAAACGTTACTGTGATATATGAACTTTGTGAGGCTCTGTTCTCTTAGGAGTTGCAATGATGACTATCTTAGGACACCTTTGGAATAACCATGAAACTAACTTACCTTCTGAGCAACTCTGATTTGTTTTAATACTTCTCAGTATGTTTAATGTGACTTGTGTTTTTTTTTGCTTTTTTTTGTTTGGGGGGGGGGGTGCGTGTTTTCATGTGATCAGCACAGGGCCGATCGGCTCTGTCTGGACAGAGGGTCAAGGGTCCTCCTCCCTGTCGGCTCGTGCACACTGCTTTGGATGGCTGTGCACAGCAATGAAAAGCAGTGTGATTACAGTAAAGCACATTGACACAGCATATAGCAAAGCAGCACACAGTTACCCTTTGCCCCTCATGTTAACCCCTTCCTGCCCAGTGTGATTAGTACAGTGTCAGGTTCGTTTTTGTTTTTTTAGCACTGATAACTATATTGGTGTCACTGGGGATGTCAGTGACACCAAGTCCGTTCCCCCCAGTGTCAGAATGCCCACCGCAGTCCCGCTATAGGTCGCTGATTGCCACCATTGCTAGTAAAAAATATTTAAAAAAAAAAAAGGCCCAGTGTATATACCGCCATTTTGTAAATGTTATAACTTTTACGTAAACCAATTATTTACACGTATTGTTTTTTTTTTTTATGAAAGACATGTAGCAGAATACGTTTCTTGGCGTAAATTTATGATGAAATTTTCATTTTCACTTTTTTTTTTTTTTTTTTTTTTACTGGACATGTTTAATGGCAAAAAGTCAAAAATATATATATTTTTTTTTCCTCAATTGTCGGGGTTTTTTTTTTTTTTCTAATAGCTCAAAAAATAACCGCACAGGCAATCAAATGCCATCGAAAGAAAGTGGGGGGGTGGGATGTAAATTTAATTGGGTGCAGCGTTGCATGACTGTACAATTGTCAGTTAAAGTAACTTTGCTTCCGTAACACAAAAAATTGGCCTGATCAGGAAGAGGGGGAAATCCTCGGGAGGGGGCAAGGGGTTAAACCGCAAATACTCAATGTGTATGCTTTCTTTTATCATTATCACGCTTTAGTTAAAATGGAGTTCTGTAAGAGTAAGCATTGCACATATGTGGTATATTTATTTCAGGTACTTATATAGCGCCGTCAATTTACGCAGCACTTTACATAAATATTGTACATTCACATCAGTCCCTAACCCTCAAGGGGTGTACAATCTAAGGTCCCTAACTCACATTCATACATACACATACTAGGGACAATTTAGACAGGAGCCAATTAACCGCCCAGCATGTCTTTGGGGTGTGTGAGGAAACCGGAGTACCTGGAGGAAACCCATGCAGGCACAGGGAGAACATGCAAACTCCAGGCAGGTGGTGCTGTGGCTGTGATTCGAACCAACGACCCGAGTGCTGCCAGGCAGACGTGCTAATCATTTATCCACTGTGCTGCCCACTGTTATAATCTTGGTGTGTGTATTTATTTAGTGGGGAAAAAACATTTTTGACTAAACAATCTTTACCCTACAGGCAAAGCAGTGGGACTGGACACAAGGACGTTGGCCTAAGAAGAGTGCAGAGTTCCTCCTGCACATGCTGAAGAATGCTGAAAGCAATGCTGAACTCAAGGTGAGTACTAAAAGCACGTGTGTTTTGAACCTTTTTGTTGCCTCCCCTTTTTTTTTTTTTTTTTTTTTTTTTTTAAACTTTGTTTCTGTTACGTTTGGGAACAGTAAGTGACCGGGAATCTCTCCAGTGCACTAGACGCGGAAATTCTGCTTTTCCCCACTCTATCCTAAAGTAATGCCCCGTACACACTATAAGAAAATTGGACAAACGTATTCATCTGACGAGCAATCGTGCAAATTTCTGACGGTGTGTACATTTTCGACCGCTGATTCTGATTCGATTGGGAACAGAACGAACTATTTTTGTTTAATGTGTACAGTTTTCATACGAGAAGAATTGGATACGAAAGACCGCGCATAATCGGAAGCTGCTTATGACCCGGAAAAAACAGAACATTACATATGTCATTGCATCACAATGAATGTGTGTGTTTGCATGTTGTAAAAATAAAACGCAAATAAAAATTATATTTATTATAAAATATGGCACCGAACGGCGTGGCTACAGGGTCACAGGTACATTACATTTCCACAGCTACGCTACGACGTTCGTACACAATGCCTTTATATCGTACAATATTCTCATGCATAAAAGCACATCGCTTTCGACCAGCAGCGTGCAATCGATGATAACCGGACAATCGTTCGTCCAATTTTCTTATAGTGTGTTCGGGGCATTAACCTCTCAGGGGTTCTATTTCTTTTCAATGTCTGACACTTAGATTTTCACCCTCCAGACAAATGCTCCAATGCCGTAATATTCCTCACTGCATTGCTGGTGGCGATGATGACTTTCTTAGGACACCTTTGGAATCAAAACATGAAAACAAACTTTTTGTCTGAGCTACCAGCGCTCTTTATGCACATTGGCTCTGTTTTCCTTCCTTTTTTGCTTTTCTGTTCTTAGCATGGCATTTTTTTTTTTTTTCCCTCAGGGTTTGGATGTTGACTCCCTGGTCATTGAGCACATTCAGGTGAACAAGGCTCCCAAGATGCGCAGACGAACCTACCGTGCTCACGGACGTATTAACCCTTACATGAGCTCTCCTTGCCACATTGAGATGATCTTAACCGAAAAGGAGCAAATTGTCCCTAAACCAGAAGAGGAAATTGCCCAGAAGAAAAAGGTACGTTCACTTCATAAGTAGCATACCTGTGTCTCCTTTCAGTCAAGGATGCCAAATCCCTGCGCAAATGAAGAAATGTGTTGTGTTTGTTTTTTTTGTTGAAGCCTTTGTCACGAATTCCTATTTGGGTAAAAATCGCTTGCTCATCTCTTGCCTACAATCGTCCTAATGTGCATGGACACATAGGGGTTGATTTACTAAAGGCATATAGTCTGTGCAGCTGCTCTAGGTCTGAGGAGAACATGCAAGGAAAATAAAAACAAAAAAAACAGCATTTTTACTTGCACATGATTAGATGAAAGAAATCAGCGCTTTGCCTCATTATAGAGCTTCCCCTCATATCTAAAGCCACTGCACTTGTAGTGCACAATATATTTACCTTTAGTAAATCAACCATTTTTAAGCTTCAGCGTTTAGGAGCAGAAAAAAAAAATTGTTTTTGGGAGCATTTTTCAAGCAAAAAATAAACGAAGGTGTGTTTTTGTGTTTTTTTTTTTTTTTAATTGTTTTTAAATGCAATTAAAAGCGAACACTACTATCTGGCACAAGCTCTATTATCGACGTTTTTCAGCTTATAAAAACCAATAGTGTGCATGGAGCCTCAGAGGAACTCTGCACTGGCCAGGAAGTGAAAAGTGTTTAATGCATCAGTGTGAAAATGTTCTCCTCTGAGCTCAGGAATGAAAATAAATTATAACATTTCATCAGAGTGAAAACATTTTGTGACTGAACGCACACTAGAATGTTTTCTTGGTGTTACAATATTGCTGTGTGCCTTCTGGTGCAATGTTATACTGTGAAAAAAATAATTCAAAATTTAGGTGCTAAATATCATAAAACCTGTTTTAATGCGTATGTTAAATAACGCATGCTTTTTAGTGAATTGATTATTCTTGAGATATAGATAGATAGAGATAGATATATATATATAGAGAGAGAGAGAGAGAGAGATATATAGATAGATAGATAGATTGAGAATATAAAATAGGAAGTATGCAACACTTCAAATCACCCTACTTTCTTGCACTACAAAAAAAAACAATATATATATATATATATGAGAGAGTTATTTTAACTCCTATTCGTGAGGCATTTATCTTGGTGAATTGACCCCAATGTCCTTTATCTGTTGTGCAGTATTTGTGCTTTATGCATTATCGTGGCACCTCATGTCTTCCTGTATGAGGTAGTCTGTCCTGATGTACCTACTTAATTGGTTTTGTTGCATAAATCGATTTATATCCTGCTTGTGATTTTTGTTGTTTTTTGTAGTGCAAGAAAGTAGGGTGATTTGAAGTGTTGCATACTTCCTATTTTATATTCTCAATGCCAGGAATGTTGGGAGTTTTTGTCTACTTGTTCACCCTGGAAGGTGCACCCTGTGCCTAGTGATGGGGGGGGGGGGTGGAGTTTTGGGGATGCTATTAGCAACAGTGTTTTACACCCTAAATTTGGTATAACATGAAGGTACCGCCACACACTATTCATCTCTGATGAATGAAAGACTGGCTTCAGCTCAGATCCCAGCCCATCGGTCACGCCCTACTGACAGGTTTCACCCTCATTGGGCTTGGTCATAGATGTCTACAATTAAGCCCAATGTGGGTGAAACCTGTCAGAGGGACATGGGCACGACCAGTGGGCTGGGATCTGAGCTGAAGCCTGTTTTGTATTCAACTCCAATGTAAGGTAAATGAGATTGCACTGTATGCGGTGATGTGCTCTCTACCAGCACCTGAAGTGTAAACCTGGGAGACTGACACTACAGGCTTAGAGTGGTGTTGATCTGTTATAACACTCTAAATTTTAGAAGTAAAATGAGACCTGGTATGAATTGATTTGGCCCCTAAGCCCTGATTCACTCTAGAATTCAGCGCAGGAAACCCACGATCCCTGAGCCGTTTCCCGCACTGCATTTAAAATTGCTCTGCCCTTGATCTGCATTGGGTGTCAGTGCTAAGTTAGCGACACCCCAAACACAGGTTGCAAACAGTGTTTGCCTGCACGGGATTCATGTTACAAAATGACCATGTGATCTGGTTGCAGTGCTGTTCTAAAAGTGGTGCATGCACTAAGTTGGTGTGATTTGAGCCCATGCAGAATGAATGGGCTCAGATCACGCTGCACTGAATCACACGTGAATTACACAGGAATGTGTTGCGCTTCCTGTGTGAATCTAAAGAAGAACTCCAGGAATTATCACATTTTAATGTGCCAGCTTACAATTGAATCAAAGTCCAATGAGGTGCATGCAACCTTGAGGACTGTTTATTAAAGTTTAGATTTTTCCTGTGTGCTGGGATTGCAGTTATCGGTATTCTTCAGTCCTCTGATGCTGGACCTTAGGGTCTCAGATCCTGAAGCTGCAAAGTTGCTCTGCCTGCCCCTCCTCTCATTTTGCCCAATTACAGAACACTTGCGTATTATGTGATTTTTTTTTTTAACCCCTTCGTGCCGGTGCCTCCTGACCCTTTAAGGGTTTCAAGAGGCAGGGTGGGGTTTAGGGTCATGTGACATGCTGTCACGGCAGTCACATGATTGGGAAAGGTCCCGATCGAAAGAGATTGGGGCCTTTCCCGTGAGTACCGGACATGTGTGCTGGGAGTGCTCAGGGCGTGCACTCACAGCACGTCCTCCTTTTTTTTTTTTTTTTAATATGCAAATGTGCGGCCGCTCGGCATCTAAGCCCAGACGCCGGGAGGCCGCACATTTTGCATTCGGCCGGTGTGAAGAGGTTAATGCCTTCTGTGAACGAACAGGGATGGACAGAGTGGCTGCTGTATGAGAAAACGGAATCTCCCGAGCTCTGGAAGTATGACGATAGCTGTATGCTGAATAAAAGTTCAAAAGATGACGCATCTTCTTGGACTCGACCTATATTCTACACCAGTACTTTTTTTTTTTTCTTAGTGACTGAATTCCTGGATTTCCACTTTAAAGGTGGATCTTAATTTTCATCAGTGCTCTGCAAATGCCTTTTGGTAGCATATTTTTATTTTTTGATTTGTTGGCAGATTACAGGTGTCCCTTTGTTGTACGTAAATACTGTTTATAACAGACATCAGTGCTTGAGAATAACCTTTTTGCATTTTTCTTTTGCAGATCTCTCAGAAGAAGCTGAAGAAGCAAAAACTCTTAGCTCGGGACTAAAAAGCAATGTACAGAAATAAATTACATCCTTCTAAATCTTGTTTGTCTCGTCAGTCTTTAAAAAATGTAAACCAATCTCGGGGGGCTGGTCATGTCTGCCGCTGTGTAATGTTTATTGACATGAGTTGACCAGTACTGACAGTGGGGGCTGTCATGATGAGGGCGTCAGACCCTAGACCTTCTCACCCAAACTCGTGATCAAAGGACTAACCGATCTAAAACCGCGATGTGACATGCGTAACAATGCCACACCCAGCACAACAATTTTCCAGCTAACGGAACACAATCGATGTTTTGGCAGCCTGGGCGATTGTTACTGGGTCAGGTTAATTACACAATTAACCCTTCACACTGCCACCACCTCCTTTTTGTACAGAGAAAGGAAACTTGGTGTTATCGGCTATAACACTATAATGATTGAGATAATCGTCTGTATAAAACGGTCATAACACAGGCCTGTTATACAGAGGGTTAAACAAACAGTAGCGTTCTCTTTAGAGGCAGGGATTCGTAAATTGCAATACAGAGCTATAGGAACAGTTCAACACTTTCAGAAAGAAAGAGATTTATTACTAAAAGGTCAAACAGGTGCAATAAAAATATTTACAGAAAAAAGATGAGAGAGAATGAGAACCATAGCACAGCAAAGAGATATCAGAGAGAGGTGAAAGGGATAAAGTACTTGCCAAAGTCCTGGGTTAGCAGATCCAAGTTTCAGAGCAGAAGGGTGCTTTGATCTCCCTATGTTATGATGGTCAATAGAATTCTTCAACTAACTAATCTTAGGCCTGACAGCCAGTTTTGTAGTCCCCAGCAGGGGGTGGCTCTGCAGTCAAGGACCAATCTCCGCTTAGGGCGTGGAGAGATGGGTGGATGCCTCAACTAGAGCAAAAATCTCCCATAACTCATATTTGGCCTATAACTTTTCCTATGCACAAGTGACATCCCATCCGCGGGTAGATTATTATGCAGACAAGTCTGAGGATGGATTAGATATGAATTATGAAAGTGTATGCTAAACGGTTCTTGAGATCTATTTTTCTTCTTTCCTGTGTGTCCGAGACAAGGCGAGTGACCCATCAAACTGTTCGACTGCTCATTGTCCATCTGACGATATGTCCGGTTTTTATGTAAGTCTCTCATATTCCAAGATAGGAGACATAGGGGAAAACATGGTTTTAACAGAGGTTATCTGATTTTATCACCTACACTGAGTTAGGCTTTATTAGGGTGGAACCTCTCAACTCCAGAGAAAGCTTGCCTTCTCTCTTCCGAGGTGTGAAATGGTGCAGCTTTCCAAGACAGCTAGGCACCTAGCTCAGAGATCCCTTGGCCTGCCAGTGACCCACAACCAGCACACACACACGCTGGCCAAATGTCTCCTCTCAGAGGGGGAGGGAAGAATAAGGGAGAAATGTATACTAGTCTGCGTCCTTCACTGTGTGTTGCGCACGTTTGCGACGGGCCATATCTTGGAGTCACTGGCCAGCTGCTATTGAGCATTTCCAATTGGTTTATCACCACTGCTGGGTTGTAGTAACATCTACCTGCAATTAGGCTGCCTAAGGGCAATTGGTACATGCAAGCCTTAATGGGTCTACAAGCTGACTTTTTTTTTTTTCCCTCCCAGTCTTTCAGGATAGCACCCTTGAGAGACTTTGGCTCCTGCCCATCTTTGGAAATGCCACCACCCTGAATAAAAACGTGGCCTCCCCACACAGACCTCAGTAATGGTGTTTCCTCTGGTGGGGAGACACTGTCTCGGAAGCCTCGGCCTTGCTCTTCTTTTTTTTTTTTTTTTGCAAGAGTTGGAAGAGCAGAGGGTCGTCATCAGGGTCCCCTACACAGAGATCAGCGAGGGACGTCTAGGATAGCCGGCAGTTGTCTTTGGACTCCTTGGTATGAAGAGGACCCTCTGCTGGTGGGGGGGCAGCCAATTTGGCTCAAGGGCTGTTATGGGTCTTATCTATCTCCAGGGAAGTTGCAGCGGATGCGAGTGCCAGAGGTTGGGGAGTGCACCTAGAGGGGTCTGTGGCGCAGGGTTCTTGGCTACCAGAAGAGAGGGGCAGGTCCTCAAACTTGAACTCAAACCTGTTTCACAATCCCTTGTGGCCTTTCGGGAGCAGCTGCAGGAACAAATACGTGTGGGTGCTCTAGGACAACTCCGTTGTGGTGTATGTCAACAGACAGGGAGTGACTCGAAGCAAAACTCTGTGGTCCCTGGCCTTGGAACTGCTCACCTGGGCCAAGACCAATGTAGCCTCCCTATCTGCTGTCCACCTGAAGGGTGAGTTGAACCAAGTGGCAGACTTTCTCAGCAGAAGGCAACTGAGGGAATCGGAATGGGAGATCTACCAAGCCATCGTAGGGGAGTGGGAGTCTCCATCCATAGACCTTTTTGCGTTGGGCTATAATGCCAAAGTCCTGGTTTTCTTCTCCCTAAACTGTTTGGACGGGGTGTTGATGGTGGATGCACTAGTGCAGTGGTGGGATTTTCCCCTGTGTTGCGCCTCCCCCCCCTCCCTCCTTATTGCCAGCAGTTCTGAGGAAATTTTAGGTCTGAGCGAAATTCTCTGATCCTAATATCCCTGCACTGACCCAGACGGGCTTGGTTTTTGACCCTGGCTGTTTTCCCTCCTTTGGTTATTTACATGCTGACAGGACCTGCTTTCTCAGGGTCCGGTCTTTTCTTCCCAGGTAGACATATGGAACCTAGCAGCCTGCTTTTTGAGGAGCAAGGGGTTTTCTGCTAGGGTAGTATCCACCCTCCTAAATAGAAAAGAGAAGACCAGTTCAATTTACCTTTTTAAGGAATGTAAACTCTATAAAAGATGGCGTGCCCAGATGTCCTCGAAAGTATATAGCTTAATTTCAGTCCTGGAATTCTTGCAGACGAGGGGCTAGTGGTGAGTATGCTAAAAGGCCAAGCCTCAGCTCTTAGCGTAGTCCTCGAGTCTCCCTTAGCCAGGGATGAGCTTTTGACGAGATTCTTTAAGTCCTTGACCAGACAAAAGCCAGTCCACTCCACTGAAGTTTTTCCCTCCTTGGCCTCCAACCTTCCTGTGTCATTACACCGGATCTCTAAGGCTCCATGCACACTGGCCATTTTAATAATGCTGGTAATGTTAGTTTTTTTTTTTTTTTTTAAGTCATAAAAAGTCCAAAAATGCTGGTTTTCTGTGATTTACCATGTTTTTCAGCATTAGAGCGTTTTTACCCTAAACTCCTCTAGAAACCCACCAGTCCTGGGTTTTTTTTTTTCCCTGCCAAAAAATGTTGATTACAGTGTGGGTGTGCATGGACACACAAGATAATATGCTGGGGGGGGGGGGGGGGGGATTACTGGCTGTAGAACAAAACATCTAAAGCCAAAAACAGCCGCTGTAAAAATGTCCAGTGTGTATAAGGATTAAGTCTTTTGGATCAAGATATCATTGCCCTGGTTCACAATGGTGTCAGGGATTTTACTCCAACTTGTTTACCGTTTCTCAAATCCAAAGGTGGTACCCGTCTTGACTCTCAGTGAGCGACAAAGGGGTTGACTGAAAGCATTTTGCAGATGGCCTACAGGAAATTCACACCGGGGGTCATAGTTGTTTCCTTATCCCTGAGTTATGGCGCAGGAGCATCACATACTTGGAATGCAAATATTTCTTACAATTTTGTGAAGGTGCCAATAGTTTTGTCCAGGAGTTTTGCATGGAATGTGTCAGATTTGGGTTTTTGGTTCTCCACTTTTATGTGTCATACCAATAAAAACAAGAAATAAACACGAGAATGTCGAAACATTTGTAGTTGCAACAATTTTCTGGGCGAAGTGAAGTGTTATCTGACAGAAGGGGTGCCAATATTTTTGGCCATGACTGTACAGGTTAGTGGTTTAATAAAGACATATTTTTTTTCCTCTGGTTGCACAGTTCCTTTACACAGGAGCTGCTGTCAGGCTCCAAATACATAGAGCAGCACCTGGCTGTCACCACCGTGCTGAAGAGGCTCAAATTTCAAGGTGTTCTCTAATTGGATGAGGTGGAGAGGCGTGGCAGATGATGGCAAGATCTACGCTCATCCAATCAAAGAGCAATTCACATGAAAGACGTATTCAATGGGCAGCGCAGTGGGTCAGCACTTACGCCTGGCAGTACTAGGGTCGTTGGTTTGAATCCCAGCCATGGCACCAGTTTGCATGTTCTCTCTGTGCCTGTGTGGGTTTCCTCCAGGTACTCTGGTTTCCTCCCACACTCCAAAGACATGCTGGTAGGTTAATTGGTTCCTGTCTAAATTGTCCCTAGTATGTGTATTTATGAATGTAAGTTAGGGACCTTAGATTGTACACCCCTTGAGGGTTAGGGACTGATGTGAATGTATATAGCGCTGTGTAAATTGACGGCTCTATAAAAGTACCTGAAATAATAAAAATACAAAGCATTCTCTGAATGGTGGAGGGGCAAAGTTAGTGGACCTGCCTGTGTGCAGTGCTCAGTGGGGAGGCCTCTTGAGCAGGACCCAGAGGATCGCTGTAGGTTGGATGGGTTACGGCAATGGTTCTCAGCATCTTCAGAAACAAGGTCAGGATCATTACATTCTGACAAGCTGGAACAATGTAAGTTGTCAAAACATCATTCCTGGAGTTCTGCTTTAAATCCCTTAGTTCTGATTTACCCCTTCCTTCCCTTCTCTCTTTAACTTTTTTTACTGGGGTTTTTTTTTCTTACATATGTGTTTTTTTTCCCTAATTTAAATTTTTTTTTACCATTGTGTTCATTGTCGGTAGTGCTGCGTTTTAAAAAATAATTTTTTAAACCTGTTTCATAGCAAACTTCTAATCAATTGGCACTGGACATTCCTTGTGTCTTTTCCCAAAACAGCCAGCTCTGCAGTGTGTGATATTACCGCTGGGGGCGCTGGTACACTCTGAGCCCGGCACTGGGCATGCGCAGAGTTCTCTGCAGTGTGTGATATTACCGCTAGGGGGCGCTGATACACTGAGCCCGGCGCTGGGCATGCACAGAGCTTTCTGCAGTGTGTGATATTACCGCTGGGGGCGCTGGTACACTCAGGCTGGCACTGGGCATTGCACAAGAGTTCTCTGCAGTGTGTGATATTACCGCTGGGGGCGCTGGTACACTCAGCCCGGCACTGGGCATGCACAGAGCTCTCTGCAGTATGTGATATTACCGCTGGGGGCGCTGGTACGCCCTGAGCCTGACAATGGACATGCGCAATGCCTTTACGATTACAGGCGCCGTGCAGTATGTGAGATGTCCGCTAGGGGCGTTGGTAGGCCCCGAGCCTGGCAAATAGACACGCAGGGGGCGTGTTGCATAACAGCTCTCTGCAGTATGTAAGATCGCCAGTGGGGGCGCTGGTACACCTTTACCTGGCAAAAGACAGGCCCAGTGCTTTTAACATAGGAGCGCCCTGCAGTATGTAAGACTGCCGCTAGTGGCGCTGATACACCCCGAGGCCCGTTGATTGAACAGTCCACCGTGGCGGAAGCGGAAGTGGTGGTATTTCCTGTCCGAAGAGTAGAAGGAACATAGAGGCGGAAGGTTTGTGTGGGGTCGTGGTGGGCTGTATAGGAGGGAGTAGTTCGTGGGTTCTGGTCATCAGGAGGGGAGACAAGCTGGATACCAGCAGGTTATGGATCGTGTCGTCATAGCAGAGGGCACAGGAAGTGTTCTGTATAGAGTGTGTATATGATGTCATATTACAGACCAGAGGGCACGTATGATGTCATATTACAGACCAGAGGGAACGTATGATGTCATATTACAGACCAGAGGGCACGTATGATGTCATATTACAGACCAGAGGGAACGTATGATGTCATATTACAGACCAGAGGGAACGTCTGATGTCATATTACAGGCCAGAGGGAACGTATGATGTCATATTACAGAACAGAGGGAACGTCTGATGTCATATTACAGACCAGAGGGAACGTCTGATGTCATATTACAGACCAGAGGGAACGTCTGATGTCGTATTACAGACCAGAGGGCACGTATGATGTCGTATTACAGACCAGAGGGAACGTCTGATGTCGTATTACAGACCAGAGGGCACGTCTGATGTCGTATTACAGACCAGAGGGCACGTACGATGTCGTATTACAGACCAGAGGGCACGTACGATGTCGTATTACAGACCAGAGGGCACGTACGATGTCGTATTACAGACCAGAGGGCACGTACGATGTCGTATTACAGACCAGAGGGCACGTACGATGTCGTATTACAGACCAGAGGGCACGTACGATGTCGTATTACAGACCAGAGGGCACGTACGATGTCGTATTACAGACCAGAGGGCACGTACGATGTCGTATTACAGACCAGAGGGCACGTACGATGTCGTATTACAGACCAGAGGGCACGTACGATGTCGTATTACAGACCAGAGGGCACGTACGATGTCGTATTACAGACCAGAGGGCACGTACGATGTCGTATTACAGACCAGAGGGCACGTACGATGTCGTATTACAGACCAGAGGGCACGTACGATGTCGTATTACAGACCAGAGGGCACGTACGATGTCGTATTACAGACCAGAGGGAACGTACGATGTCGTATTACAGACCAGAGGGAACGTACGATGTCGTATTACAGACCAGAGGGAACGTCTGATGTCGTATTACAGGCCAGAGGGGACGTATGATGTCGTATTACAGACCAGAGGGAACGTATGATGTCGTATTACAGACCAGAGGGCACGTACGATGTCGTATTACAGACCAGAGGGAACGTATGATGTCGTATTACAGACCAGAGGGTACGTCTGATGTCGTATTACAGACCAGAGGGAACGTATGATGTCGTATTACAGACCCGAGGGCACGTACGATGTCGTATTACAGACCAGAGGGTACGTCTGATGTCGTATTACAGACCAGAGGGAACGTATGATGTCGTATTACAGACCAGAGGGCACGTATGATGTCATATTACAGACCAGAGGGCACGTATGATGTCATATTACAGACCAGAGGGAACGTCTGATGTCATATTACAAACCAGGTGGAACATATGATGTCATATTACAGACCAGAGGGCACGTATGATGCGATATTACAGATCAGATGGAATGTATGATGTCATATTGCAAACCTGAGGGCGCGTATGATGTCATATTACAGACCAGAGGGCACCGTATGTTGTCATATTACAATCAGAGAGCACGTATAATGCGATATTACAGAACAGGTGGAACATATGATGTCATATTACAGACCAGAGGGAACATATGATGTTATATTACAGATCAGAGTATGTGTATGTATGAATGTGAGTTAGGGACCTTAGACTGTACACCCCTTGAGGGTTAGGGACTGATGTGAATGTACAATATATATGTAAAGTGCTGTGTAAATTGATGCCGCTATATAAGTACCTGAAATTACAGCCGTGGCCAGCAGCTTGTACTAATCCGTGACAGACCCTGCCACTGTTCCCATGTAACACATCTATCATATGAGCTGTGTTAAGCAACTCTGACCAGCCCTGGATGCAGATATTTTGCATCCAGGGACAACGTTTCTGGATGCAAATAATCGTCCAGTTTGTATGCACCCATAACACAGAGTTTCTCACACTGTTTCTATCTGTCGATGAATACCCTAATGCACCCCAGCCAGCCCATCTGAATGAGCCCAAACTTGAGAGCTTGCAGAGCATTATATGGTGACATAATAGAGAGCACAGGGTAACATATGTGCTCAGACTGGGAGAGGGAGAAGCAGCACAATCAGCTATTCAGTCGTGTTGCAGTGCTTATGTGCTAACAAGGAACATGCAGTTAGGAGCAGAGAGCAGAGTGGCTAAAATAAGACCTTTAAGTGTGCTTATCTGCAGCAGAAAAAAATCAGGTCTCCTGCCAAAGAGGGCTAGGCTGTGTGACAGAGCTGTGTAAACCTCAGTACTGGATGGGCGGGCAGACAAGCCCTGTAGGAGGTAAATAGATGTTTTTCATTTGTGTATTTTGCTGTTTTCCTGGAATTCAGCTTTGAATCACTGAAGTTACCCCCGTGTACTTTATATAGCTGTCTGTGCCGGTGACTGTTTACAAGGCAGTATGTTTCCCTTACAGATCGTCAGCCATGGTGTGCATCCCCTGCATCGTCATTCCAGTTCTCTTGTGGGTCTACAAGAAATTCTTGGAACCCATCATCTACCCCTTCATATCCCCCTTCATCAGCCGGATCTGGCCAAAAAAAGCCGTTCAAAGCAGCCCGTCTCCAGGGAACACAGGCAAAGTAGAATGCAATGGTAGCAGTAAGGTATGTGGAAATTTATAATGTATATGTCACCTTCAATGTACTGGTGTCCAGCAGTTTACGTGGTTGCTGCTTATTGCTGACTGGTGCAGCCAATGTCACCTCCCCCGTTCTAATGTGCCATTAGAACCTCTGATTTAATTATGTGGGGCACAGTGATGGTCCAATGGGTGGTTTTGTTTTGTAAACAAATCCATGTGACCACTGCAATTGGCTGTCATAGTGACCACCTAATTGTGAAATCAGTCATAGTCCCCCAGTATTGGAGACTATCACTTTCAATAATGGGACATAGATTTTTCATCTTTAGCATAGGGCAGGGGTGGGCAACTGTGGCCCTCCAGCTGTTGGTGAACTACAAGTCCCATCATGCCCCTGCCTTTGGGAGTCATACTTGTAACTCTCAGTTTTGCAATGCCTCATGGGACTTGTAGTTCTACAACAGCTGGAGGGCCACAGTTGCCCACCCCTGGCATAGGGCATTTAGGGCCCATTCACATTTCACCCAAAATTTATAAGTCAGCAGTTACAAGTTCTGTAGCTTCTGACTTTTATAAGACACAGAATTACTAGCCCAAGAAGTCTAGCGCTGTATTCCCCGCAGCCAGGGCTTCAGATCTCCGTGCTGCCATCTTGGATTTAGGAGTTAGCTGTGACTACTTGTTGACTCACACTTGGCCCCCTACTGCGTCTTGCACAAGAAGAAGGCATTCAGCGAGATTGGTTCTGCAGCCTCCTGGAATGTGTGACGTGTATCCCAGGAGGCTACGCGTAGGCCGTGTTGACGTCACCCTTGCTTAGGCGAGGATTAAGGAAGTGGGAGCGATGCTGCAGCCGGGACAGCGCTGGAGCAGTGACAGGAGTCAGGAAAGTGTTTAGGGATGGGGGTGGCTAGGACAGTTAGTGGGTTTTGCAACGAATGCATTAAACTATAAAGGCAAAAGTGGAGAGGGATTAGAACACCTATTAGATTTTTATTGGTGTCTGTGTCCCCTTTAGGGAGATTCACTCTTTCTATTTGTCCTGTTTATCATCAAAAGTGAAAGTAAAAGAAAATCCCAAATTTTGGGTTGTCCCCCAGAACAGGAATAGAAGAGAAATCTTCCAATGGGGACACTAATGGGGATCCCCAAGGAATTCCCTTAATTTGCGGGAATTATCTCTCACTTCCTGTTTTGGCTATGGGACAGGAAGTGAAGGGAAAACTCCCCATTGGGAAACAGCAAAAATTAAATTGACAGGGGTTCTAACCCTCTCTTACTCTATCCAAAATGAAAAAAAAAGTTTTGCCTATATTTCTAGTTTAACCCCTTCACGCCGACGTCACGCAAATATGTGGCCTCACAGAACTGGGCTTTTTTCCGTGGGGGCCGCATATTTGTGTATTATTATACAGGATTTATATAGCGCCAACAGTTTGCTCAGCACGTATCTGTCATTGTGTTGGGAGCGCACTCCCAGTATAAAGACCTGGATGTCACTGAGAGCCCTGGGTCCCATTCTAACGATTGGGACCCAGGATTCCTGATTCTGGGTCACATGATCGCTGTGATAGCCTCTGATTGGCTTTCACAGTGATCAGTCACTGTACAGCTCCCCCCCTCCCCCTCTCTCTTCTCCCCCTCCCTCTCCCCCTCTCTCTTCTCCCCCCCCCCCCTCTCCCCCTCTCTCTTCTCCCCCCCTCCCCCTCTCTCTCTCCCCCTCTCCCCCTCTCTCTTCTCCCCCTCTCCCCCTCTCTCTTCTCCCCCTCTCCCCCTCTCTCTTCTCCCCCTCCCTATCTCTCTTCTCCCCCTCCCTCTCTCTCTTCTCCCCCTCCCTCTCCCCCTCTCTCTTCTCCCCCCCTCTCTCTTCTCCCCCCCTCTCTCCCCCCCCTCTCTCTCCCCCCCCTCTCTCTCCCCCCCCTCTCTCTCCCCCCCTCTCTCTCCTCCCCCTCTCTCTCCTCCCCCTCTCTCTCCTCTCCCCCTCCCTCTCCCCCTCTCTCTTCTCCCTCTCCCCCTCCCCCTCTCTCTTCTCCCTCTCCCCCTCCCTCTCCCCCTCTCTCTTCTCCCTCTCCCCCTCTCTCTTCTCCCTCTCCCCTCCCTCCCTCCCCCTCCCCCCTCTCTTCTCCCCCTCTCTTCTCCCCTCTCTCTCCCTCCCTCCCCCTCTCTCTCCCCCCTCCCCCTCTCTCTCCCCCCTCCCCCTCTCCCTCCCCCCTCCCCCTCTCTCTCCTCCCCCTCCCCCCTCCCCCTCTCTCTCCCCCCTCCCCCTCTCCCCCCTCCCCCTCTCCCCCCTCCCCCTCTCTCTCCCCCCTCCCCCTCTCTCTCCCCCCCTCCCCCCTCCCCCTCTCCCCCCCTCTCCCCCCTCTCTCACCCCCTCTCCCCCCTCTCTCACCCCCCTCTCTCTCCCCCCCTCTCACCCCCCCTCTCTCACCCCCCCTCTCTCTCCCCCCCTCTCACCCCCCCTCTCTCACCCCCCCTCTCTCTCCCCCCCTCTCACCCCCCCTCTCTCTCCCCCCCTCTCCCCCCCTCTCCCCCCCCCCTCTCTCTCCCCCCCCCTCTCTCTCCCCCCTCTCCCCCCCCTCTCTCTCTCCCTCTCCCCCCCCTCTCTCTCTCCCTCCCTCTCCCCCTCTCTCTCTCCCTCCCTCTCCCCCCTCTCTCTCTCCCTCCCTCTCCCCCATCTCTCTCTCCCTCCCTCTCCCTCTCCCCCCTCTCTCTCTCCCTCCCTCTCCCCCCTCTCTCTCTCCCTCCCTCTCCCTCTCCCCCCTCTCTCTCTCCCTCCCTCTCCCTCTCCCCCCTCTCTCTCTCCCTCCCCCTCTCTTCCCTCTCTCCCTCCCCCTCTCTTCCCTCTCTCCCCCTCTCTCTCTCTCCTCCCCCTCTCTCTCTCTCCTCCCCCTCTCTCTCTCTCCCCCCCCTCTCTCTCCCCCCCCCCTCTCTCTCCCCCCCCCCTCTCTCTCCCCCCCCCTCTCTCTCTTGCTCTTCCTCCCCCTCCCTCTCCCCTTGCATAGAGGGAAAAAACTTTGTTAGAAAAAAAAAAAAAAAAGAAATATTTAAAAAAATAAAATAAAAAATACCTAGATCAAGGTTTGATCCAGTTCAGTGCCAGGGTTAGTGTTAAGGTCAAAGGTTAGGATTTTTTTTTTTTTTTAATTGGTGTCAGTGTATTTTAGGTTAAAAAACCCCCAAAATTCGCACTATTGTTTCTGGGCTGTACTCCGGGTACAAACAAATAACATACACATATATGGTATCGCTGCGATCGTCAAGAGCTGGACAGTTTATTTTGAGTTGTTCTTTGGTGGAAGGTTATGGTAGTAACAAGATTTTTTTTTTTTTACTATTTTGGGTCAGTTTTCCTTTGATAATAAAAAAAATCAGGAGATATCCATTACCATTTACCACCAAATGAAAGCCCAATTTGTCCTGAAAAAAAAAACACGGTATAATTCACCTGGATGTCCAAAGTAGTTGTGATGATACGGATGGTTTTACTAACACATGTCAACGTTGCAAAATTGTGCTTAGGCGTTAAGATCTATTTTACCTTTAGGCGTGAAGGGGTTAAGGTGAAAACCATTAGAACTTCAGTTTAACTCATACTTGTTGTTCTGGTTGCAGCCCACCAATAATGGAACCATTAATGGAAGTGTCAGTCAAGCACATGAAGAGTCGTCCAATAAAAAGACAGACTGAACAATCCTCGATGTATGGGGAATATAACCTGATCCAAGACCTGAATCTTCTAGGCTACAAATCCGATCCCACTGTCTGCAGATAAAGGACTTTATATTTATTGACCATGTAAATGTAACACATTATTGTATATATTGCATTCCAGATTTTTAGAAATTATCAAGTAAATAACAGATTCACATATAACAGTAATAAAATATATAGACTTGTAAACAAAGTCTGCCTTTGGGAAATACTCAGATTCTGTATCTTTGGGATATTTTATGGTGGGGGAAATGCTGAGGGTTTTCTGTAGTATTATCTGAAAGTCTTGCACAAAGAAAACAACTCTGGGTGCAGTACCCATAGCAAACAATCTGATTCTCTTAGTGGTCTGATCTAGTTAAAGGACCACTCCAAGCAAGAAAAAAAAATACCCTTGCATAGCGTCCATGATGCCCTATGTTGCTGCTATAGCAGTTTGCATACCACAGCGGGGGAGGAGTGGCCAAGATTTTTGGAGTTCTTTCACATTTTAATTTGTCGTGAAAAATTTGAACTGTACCCTTTAATGGTTCCAAGTCTTGTGTGTAGCTGCAGAGGACAAGCTCCCGACAGGGACCCTCCTGTTCTCATCCATTGGGAAAAGTTGTTTCATAGTGTTGCACAAACTGTGAATGAGGGAGAGTCTAATGAGTCCCAGGATTCTCTCCCCATTCATAGATCATGTTATATACAGTGCAGACTATGGAAAAACCTTTCCCAATGGAGGAGGTGGGTATCTCTCAGGAGCTTGTTTACTGCAGCTTCACGGAAGACTCGGCGCTATTAACTCCCACAGTGCAGGAAGAGGACCAGGCACCCTGCACAGAAGATTTGGATCCAGCAGCCAGCACAGCATGGGACATGTTTCATTACAGGTAAATTAGGTCACTAAAGCTATAGAGTAGATTTTTTTGTTTTAAAGTGATACTAAACCCCGGACCCTGCATTCACCATATCTGGTCTCCCCGGACCCTGCATTCACTATATCTAGTCTCCCCGGACCCTGCATTCACTATATCTGGTCTCCCCGGACCCTGCATTCGCTATATCTGGTCTCCCCGGACCCTGCATTCGCTATATCTGGTCTCCCCGGACCCTGCATTCACTATATCTGGTCTCCCCGGACCCTGCATTCACTATATCTGGTCTCCCCGGACCCTGCATTCACTATATCTGGTCTCCCCGGACCCTGCATTCACTATATCTGGTCTCCCCGGACCCTGCATTCACTATATCTGGTCTCCCCGGACCCTGCATTCACTATATCTGGTCTCCCCGGACCCTGCATTCACTATATCTGGTCTCCCCGGACCCTGCATTCACTATATCCGCTCTCCCCCGGACCCTGCATTCACTATATCCGCTCTCCCCGGACCCTGCATTCACTATATCCGCTATCCCCGGACCCTGCATTCACTATATCCGCTATCTCCGGACTCTGCATTCACTATATCTGGTCTCCCAACAGAACATCGAAATGCAATTATTTTAGCATATATAACTTTTAAATACCTTTTCTCATCAGCAGTTACAGCAGTATTGTCACTTCTATCAGTGTTCAGCAAAGCACTGGTTAAAGTTTGTAGAAAGAATTTTCTCTAGGAGGATGCAGAACCTCTGGGCAGTGCTGATTGGCCCTGTGCTGATCACATGCACTCTCCCAAGAAAAAGAAAGAAAACCTAGCAATCCAAACTGAGCATGTGCAGAATGTCCTACACAATATGTCTTATCAGGAGATAAGAGGGTGGCACTGGAAGAAGGGAGGATCAGAGAAGACAGGATCAAACAGCAATTTTACACAATGCAGAGGATTAACCCCTTAGGTTCCACAGTGAGTATAACAAGCACACTTTACTGCATCTACAGACTGATTGTACTGTTGGGGGTTTAGTAACACCTTAAGCTGAAAGGTACCGTTAAACCCCTGATCACACTATAAAGTGAACAGGAACGCACAGCACATTCCTGGTTGATTCACATGCAATTCAGTGCTGTGGCATTTATTTATTTCAGGTAATTATATAGCGCTGTCAATTTGCGCAGCACTTTACATATATATTGTACATTCACATCAGTCCCTAACCCTCAAGGGGTGTACAATCTAAGGTCCCTAACTCACATTCATACATACACATACTAGGGCCAATTTAGACAGGAGCCAATTCACCTACCAGCATGTCTTTGGAGTGTGGGAGGAAACTGGAGTACCCGGAGGAAACCCACGCAGGCACAGGGAGAACATGCAAACCCCAGGCAGGTGGTGCCATGGCTGGGATTCAAACCAATGACCCGAGTGCTGCCAGGCGGAAGTGCTAACCACTTAGCCACTGTGCTGCCCATATTTGAGCTCATTCATTTTGAATGGGTGCAAATCTCACTATATCATTTGGAAATGCACTGCAGCTGGAATCACATGGTACGTTTATACCATGCGATCGGGTGAAGGCAATGGCACTGCATTTTGAACGCATTGCGGATCTTCCACTCCGCGTTCTAGTGTGAACCTATCCTAAATGCTCATTAAGGCCTGGTTCACACCTATACGTTTTGCAATCTGCTGCAAAAAAAAGTCCCTGACTCTTGCCAGAATTGCAGCAGCTGAAAATGCATAGATGTGAACATGTCCCATAGGAAACCATGTTAAATGGACTGTAGTGTGTTTCTGAAAAATCCAAAAAGCACTAAAAAATGCAGAGGTGTGAACCAGACCTAAAGGAAATGAAGAGCCAAAACTCTTTTGGCCGTACTTCTCCTGGAGATCACAGGAGTGCACTTCGTTATGCGCTCTTGTGACCTGTATTCAGCCAGGCCAGACTCTGGAGAGATCCCAACTTTAATGTTGGGATCCACTCAGATGCCTGGACCGCCAGATGAGTCAGCCTCTCGGCACATTGCTGAGAACTTTAGCCAGCCACTCCCACCCCCTGCACAGCCCAACGCTTCAGTGAGCACTGGAGGGGCAGAGCAACTAGCTGATGACTGACAGGAGTGCACTTCGTTATGCGCTCTTGTGACCTGTATTCAGCCATACTAGGCTCTGGAGAGATCCCAACTTTAATGTTGGGATCCACGCAGATGCCTGGACCGCCAGATGAAACAGCCTCTCAGCACATTGCTGAGACTTCATCCAGCCACTCCCACCCCGGCACAACCCAGCACTTCAGTGAGCACACGAGGGGCAGAGCAGAGAGCTGGTGACTGACAGGAGTGCACTTCGTTATGCACTCCTGTTACCCATAGGTAGAAGGACATAGCCACTACGGAATTACAAGTCCCAGTGTCCAGATAGCTTGCAGCTTCTATTGAACTACTAGTCCCAGCAGTCCAGGTAGTAGTATGTAGCTAATATGGAACTACAAATTCCAGTGTCCAGGTAAGTAGCACACGACTAATACAGAACCTCAAGCCCCAGCAGTCCCTGTGTACCGCTAG
Organism: Staurois parvus; assembly: GCF_062004578.1. Classification (NCBI taxonomy): domain Eukaryota; kingdom Metazoa; phylum Chordata; class Amphibia; order Anura; family Ranidae; genus Staurois; species Staurois parvus. Next base: position 122,085 of record NW_028320095.1, on the reverse strand, counting down.
CAGCACATGGTAAGTCTCGACAGTTCTGCCTCCTAGTAAGATCCTGCAGCCATAAGTTCCTCTGGGTCTGGCACCGGAGCAAACTCAGAAAGTATAAAAAAATAAAATTAAATGTAAGGAAAATGTAATAATGTTTAATGGAGGCCTCTGATATTTGGCATCCCTGCTTCACCTATTAGGGTGTGTCCTACTCTCATATGTGATCTCATTTGTATTTCATATGTAGGCTGCAGCAAGAGGAGTGAGACTTCTTCACAAGCAGAAGAGTTCGGAGCTCTAGACATACAGTCAGGTCCATATATATTTGGACACAGGCACAATTTTAGTTTTTTCAGGTATTTACCAAAACATATTCAAGCTATAGTTATATAATAGATATGGGCTGAAAGTGCGCACTCTCAGGTTTAATTTGAGGGTATGTACATCCAAATTGGAGGAAGGGTTTAGGAATTACAGCTCTTAAGAGTAGTCAACCCCCTTTTTCAAGGGACCAAAAGTAATTGGACAATTGAATCAAAAGCGGTTTCATGGCCAGGTGTGGGCTACTCCTTCGTTATTTCTTCAATTATGCAGGTAAAAGGTCTGGAGTTGATTCTAAGTGTGGGATTTGCATTTGGAATCTATTGCTGTGAACCTACATCATGTGTTCAAATGAGCTGTCCATAGAAGTGAAACAGGCCATTGTAAGGCTTCAAAAACAAAACAAATCCATCAGAGAGATAGCAGCAACATTAGGAGGCCAAATCAACAGTTCGGTACATTCTGAGGAAAGAAGAACGCACTGGTGAGCTCAGAAACATAAAAAGACATGGACGTCCACGGAGGACAACAGTGGTGGATGATCGCAGGATCCTCTCTATGGTAAAGAAAAACCCATTCACAACATCCAGACAAGTGAAGGACACTCTCCAGGAGGTGGGCGTATCATTGTCAAAGTCTACAATCAAAAGAAGACTTCACGAGAGCAAATACAGAGGGTTCACCACAAGGTGCAAACCATTCATAAGCCTGAAGAATAGAAAAGCTAGATTAGACTTTGCCAAAAAAACATCTAAAAAAGCCAGACCAGTTCTGGAAAAGCATTCTTTGGACGGATGAAACTAAGATTAATCTGTACCAGAATGACGGGAAGAATAAAGTGTGGAGAAGGCTTGGAACAGCTCATGATGCCTACCCCCAACTACTGACAGCTCAGACTGACACCCACCTCCAACCTCTGATACCCCTTCCTGAACCACTGACAGCTTAGACTGGCACCTGTTAACCCATCAAGCCATCAGGGCTGGAGGCTCTTGAGAGAAGTACTGAGGCAGGGTGCAGTGGTGTTTTCAGGAAGCTATGTACGACACCCTGCCAGCCTCTCCCACCAGCCATGACCTGCCTGCATTGCTTAGAGAAGCACAGAGACCCCTGTGTCTAAAATAAGGTATGTCAGGAAAACAAAAAGCTTTATTTAAAAATGTCATCAGCATGTTGATGGGGTGGAAGGGTGAACCAGGGAAAACAAAAAAATAAGCAGATTAAAATTCAGCTTTAACATTTTTAAAACCTTTTTCAATTAAACTCCTTTGCTTTATATTGCCTATAATTCTGCACCATTATTGACTGCAAACCAGCTACTGAAATGGGAAATTAGCAAATTTATATACAATCGACACAAATCCATCAATAAAAATCCACCACAGCTGACATGTGACTGCTGGTATCTATCCGAAGTATCAGTTCCAGTGGATGCTTCTTGTCAGAGTTATTTTCGATCGGTTATAGACAGGGGCGGACTGACAACTCATGGGGCCCCCGGGCAATAGGGGATCATGGGGCCCCTGTGTCCTTGCCCAAACTCAAAAAAGCCTATGAAAAAGGTACCAGGGGCATCTCAGGGGGCCCCCTACTGACCCCGGGCCCTCGAGCAGTGCCCGAGTTTCCAAATGGTCAGTCCGCCCCTGGTTATAGAAATCTCCACACTTTTTAAAGGGAAACTATAATCATTTTGTTGCTTTTATTTATTTTTTTTTTGTTTAGACAAGATGGTTTACAAGATGATAACTTTGTTTTTTAATCTAAAATCGTAATTGAAATCTATTAAAATGTATTTAAAAATAAATCTTTACTAATTTACCTTTTGGGATTATTAAAGCATTCTAAGTCTGAATCTGATTTCACTTTTTTTTATATAAATTAAAAAAAAGTTATCGTCTTGTTATCTTTTTCCTTTTGTACTCCTCTTTCCTTTTCTTTTTGTTTTTGGTGTGGCAGTGAATAACTTCCTTTAGTTTTAGTTACTGTCGGTGTTATATCACTGTTTTTGTCATTTACGTGCAATTGATAGCCCCTGCGTGGTCGCACATTTTGCTCTGTTGGTGTTAGAGCACTGTTTTGTTTTTTTTTGTTTTTTATTTTATGTGCAATTGATAGTCCCTGCGTGGGCGTGTTTTGTTGCTCCTGTCTTAAGCTGTTTATAAATTAATAAAAACATTGAAATACAAAAAACAAAAAATGCTAAAAAAAACAAAGTTATCATAAATAATATATAAATCTTAACAAACAATATACCTGGTACCTATAATCTGTGTATTGGCATTTTACCTCTTCATGCTTCCTAGGGGCTAAGTGGGCTCTAATGCCTGGGAGGTGGCACAGCTTCTCTGTCATGTGACTGCTGTGATTGGCTCCCACAGCGGTCATATGATTGGGAGCCTATCCCGCTGGTTCCTGACCAGAAGCCATGACCAAGAGCTATTGGTGACAGCTAGGTCAGTGTGCTGGGAGTGCACAGTGCACGCACTCTCAGCACACAACCTCAGGACGCCATAGACGTATATGTACGGCAGCTGGGCATTAAACTCCACTATTCCTGCTGCTGCATATACAGTACTGGGCAAACATTTAAGGCAGGTGTGAAGAAATGCTGTAAAGTTAGGAAGCTTTCAAAAATATATATTTTTTCACTTTACAAATGCAAAGTGAGTGATCAGAAGGAAACTCTAAATCAAATCAATATTTGGCATGACTACCCGTTGGCTTCAAACCAGCATCAATTCTTACATTTGCACACTTTATACACTTGCACAAAGTCAAGGATTTTTAGAGTAAGGTGTACGATTAATCCACTATACTGAGCAGGTGCTAATGATCATCAGTTTCATATGTAGGTTGAAACACAGTCATTAACGGAAACAGAAACAGCTGTGTAGGAGGCTTAAAACTGGGTGAGGAACAGCCAAACTCTGCTACTTCAGTATGGATTTGGACGACAGTTTCATGATAAGACTGAGCACAGCAACGAGACACATGGTAGTTATACTGCATCAACAAGTTCTCTCCAAGGCAAAGATTCCAAAGCAGAGTTCAAGATGCGCTTGTTCAAGCTCTTTTGAAGAAGCATGAAGAACGGGCAATGTTGAAGACCGTAGACACAGTGGTAGGACACAGAAACTTAATGGACCAAATGAAAGACACATCATATTTACTTCCCTTCAAGATCAGAAGATGCCCAATAGTGCCATCAGCAAAGAACTGACAAAAACGAGTAGGACCCAGGTACACCCATCTACTGTCCAGGGAATTCTTGCCAGAGGTGGTCTTCATGGCAGAAATTGGGCCAAAAAGCCAAACCTTGTGGAAACAAGGCTAAGTGACTCAAGTGTGCATGAAAACATAGGAACCGCGGTGCAGAAAAATGGCAGCAGGTTCTCTGGGTTTGAAAATGTGAAATATTTGGCTGTAGAAGGATGCCATTTATTCACAGAAGGGCTGGAATGCTGTACATGAATAAGTGTCTGCAGGCAACAGTGAAGCATGGTGGAGGTTCCTTGCAAGTTTGAAGCTACATTTCTGCATGGAGTTGGAGATTTGGTCAGGATCAATGGTGTCCTCAATGCTGAGAAATACAGGCAGATACTTCTCCATCATGTCATACCATCAGAAAGGCGTGTGATTGGCCCCATATTTATTCTGCACCAGGACAATGACCCCAAACACACAGCCAATGTCATTAAGAACTATCTTCAGTGTAAAGAAGAAGAAGGAGTCCTGGAAGTGATGAGACAGAAGGATCTGAGGCAGCCTACATCCAAAGAAGATCTCTGGTTAGTTCTCCAAGATGTTTGGAACAACCTACCTGATGAGTTCCTTCAAAAACTGTGTCCAAGTATACCTAGAAGAACTGATACTGTTTTGAAGTCAAAGGGTGGGCACAGCAAATATTGATTTGATTTGGATTTCTCTTCTGCTCATTTACTTTCCATTTTGTTAAATGGTATAAATAAACAATTAACACTTCTATTTCTAAAAACATTCTTAATTTACAGCATTTTTTCCACAACTGCCTAAACCTTTTGCACAGCAGTGTATGTTATGTGGTAGGCAAGAGGTTAAAAAGACAGCCAAAAAAAAAAGATCTTCATATTCCTCTAAAGGCAAAGACTGTAACTCTGCATGGAGTCTGATAGTGATGTACATAGTAAGAACCTGGGGGATAAGACATGCTGGTGGTCTCTGGCTGTTCTGCACTATCACAGGAGATACAGTTGTGTTTAAAATAATAGTAGTCAGACATCGCTAACCGGATCAATCACTGTTGTTGGTAGAAATGATATTTCTACATGGCAAATAATTTCCTAGCAGGTGTAGTAGAGTAATAGAAATCCAACAGACCCAACAGTCATGACATGCATGCTGCTGATTCTGTGTCATTGAATCACTCATTGAAAGGAGAATGTTCAAAATAATAGCAGTGTGGAGTTCTATTAGTGAGGTCATTCATTCTTTGAAAAACAGGCAGCAATTATTGCCCTTATTTAAGGTAGGAAGGCAGCAAATGTTGGACATGCTGGTTACAGTGCATTTCTCTCTGAAATTCTGAGGACAATGGGTCGTTCCAGACATTGTTCAGAAGAACAGCGTACCTTGATTAAAAAGTTGATTGGAGAGGGGAAAACATATAAAGAAGTGCAGAAAATGATAGGCTGCTCAGCTAAAATGATCGCAAATGCTTTAAAATGGCAACCAAAACCTGAAAGACGTGGAAGAAAGTGAAAAACTACCATTCAAATGAATAGAAGAGTAGCCAAAATGGCAAGGACTCAGCCAACAATCAGCTCCAGGAAGATGAAAGAAGGTGTGACGTTCCCTGTGAGGACTGTTACAATTAGAAGACGCCTATGTGAAGCCAAGCTATCTGCAAGAAGCCCCCGCAAAGTCCCACTGTTGGAAAAAAGACATGTGCTGAAGAGGTTACAATTTGCCAAAGAGCACATTGACTGGCCTAAAGAGAAATGGCGCAACATTTTGTGGACTGATGAAAGTAAGATTGTTCTTTTTGGGTCTAGTGGGCGGAGACAGTTTGTCAGACGACCCCCAAACACTGAATTCAAGCCACAGTACACTGTGAAGACAGTGAAGCATGGTGGTGCAAGCATCATGATATGGGGATGTTTCTCATACTACGGTGTTGGGCCTATTTATCGCATACCAGGGATCATGGATCAGTTTGAATACATCAGAATACTTGAAGAAGTCATGCTGCCTTATGCTGAAGAGGAAATGCCCTTGAAATGGGTGTTCCAACAAGACAACGACCCCAAACACACCAGTAAACGTGCAACATCTTGGTTCCAGACCAACAAGATTGACGTTATGGAGTGGCCAGCCCAATCCCCGGATCTTAATCCAATAGGAAACTTGTGGGGTGACATCAAAAATGCAGTTTCTGAGGCAAAACCAAGAAATAGAGAAGAAATGTGGAATGTCGTCCAATCATCCTGGGCTGGAATACCTGATCACAGGGGCCAGAAGTTGGGTGACTCCATACAACACAGATGTACAGCAGTTCTCAGAAACAGTGCGACTACAACCAAATATTCATGAAGTCATTCAAAGGAAAGCAAAATCTTCAAACATTTTTCAGTTTATATAGTGAATGTTTGAGTTTGTAAAGAAGAATACAAACACTGCTACTTTTTTGAACCGTCTAATATTCACTTTTCTTCATTTTTTTTAGAGGAACAACACAAATTTGATATTTTTCTTCATGTTTTGATTTGGAATAGAATGTGTCGTGTTCCCAATGCATTTGTGTTTATGGAAATAAAAGCTATTAGAAGGATTTTGAGCTTTATTCACTTTTTTCAACACACTGCTATTATTTTGAACACAACTGTACATGTCCTTGTCTATGATATTTCTGCTCATTTCTGGCCAGCTTCCTGTAGGCCATTATTCTAACCCCAGCTTTCTGCATTCCATATTCATAATAGGTCTACAGCCCAGCATTCAGCACACAGAACAATGCAGGGTCTTCATACGCTCTTCACAAAGGAGCTCTGATTGCGGTCATTATCCTTCGAGGCACACATCTAGGGATGCGATCATTCTTGGAGATGTAGATGTGGCTCCTCTGTCATTCACTCCCAGGGCCTTCCTTGAGAATGCAAGATATGCAGCACATTGCTGCAAATATTTTATGTTATTTCATGGATTCATTTAGACTCGGGAAGCAACTCCTCCAGGTCACCATGGATTGCATTCCTTCCCTTCTGGGAAAGAATATGGGCAGCACAGTGGCTAAATGGTTAGCACTTCTGCCTGGCAGTACTCGGGTCATTGGTTTCGAATCCCAACCACGCCACCACCTGCCTGGAGTTTGCATGTTCTCCCTGTGCCTGCGTGGGTTTCCTCCGGGTACTCCGATTTCCTCCCACACTCCAAAGACATGCTGGTAGGTGAATTGGCTCCTGTCTAAATTGTCTAGTATGTGTATGAATGTGAGTTAGGGACCTTAGATTGCATGCACCTTGAAATTAGGGACTGATGTGAATGGACAATATATATTAGAGGAATGATGTTCGATATTTGTGCAGCAGCACGAACGGGTGTGATTTTCGTCCAATTAATTTTTTTATTTTTTTTAAATAGGCTCTATAGTGAGAGTTCACCTCCCCAAAATGAAGGGAATCCTCATTTCCTCTGACTTTGGAGTTCGTTGGACAAATGTCACACATGGATGTATGCTGTACAAAGGCTGGCCCTAATAGAACCTCAGCATTGTCATCGCCATCTGGTGACCAAAATGTGGAACAGTTTTAAAAAATAACCCGATGAGACAATATACTGCCTGCTGGCCAATAGATGGCGCTAACGATCACATGAATGAGAGATGTAACAGTCACGATGTGTGCAGCCTGTACAAATGTGCGTGACATTCGTCCAGTGAATGTTTAATAACCTTCAAAAGTGAGATAAAATCTCTCCAAAGTGAGGGGAATCCCTCCGTAGACAGTTGTGATGGGAACAGGGGCGTCCTTAGGGTTGGTGTCACCCGGTGCGGTAGCATGCGGTGTCACCCCTCCAAAGGTGGGCGGTCCCTGTCGTGCACTCACATGTTTATTTACATCCAGTGGCGTCCCTAGGTGGGTGGGGGGTTGTACCGGGTGACACCTATCTCACGGGGTGACACCAAAAAGTAAAGCCGACGATCCACACAGGATGGATCGGATCTGGAATAACACGCGGTGTCACCGCTCCAGAGGTGGGCGGTCCCTGCTGTGCACTCACATGTTTATTTCCATCCAGTGGCGTCCCTGGGTGGGTTTGGGGGTTGCACCGGGTGACACCTATCTCACGGGGTGACACCAAAAAGTAAAGCCGACGATCCGCGCAAGATGGATCGGATCTGCAATAACACGCGGTGTCACCCCTCCAGAGGTGGGTGGTCCCTGTCATGCACTCACATGTTTATTTCCATCCAGTGGTGTCCCTGGGTGTGTGCGGGGGTTGCACTGGGTGACACCTATCTCACGGAGTGACACCAAAACGTAAAGCCGACGATCCGCGCAAGATGGATCGGATCTGCGGTAACATGCGGTGTCACCCCTCCAGAGGTGGGCGGTCCCTGTCGTGCACTCACATGTTTATTTCCATCCAGTGGCGTCCCTAGATGGGTGCGGGGGCTGCATCGAGTGACACCTATCTCACGGGGTGACACCAAAAAGTAAAGCCGACGATCCGCACAAGATGGATTGGATCTGCGGTAACACGCGATGTCAGCCCTCCAGAGGTGGGCGGTCCCTGTCATGCAATCAAAGCCTGGCTCTTCCCCTCCCTGTGTCCCCGTCGCACCCCCTGGACCGGTGTTGCAAGATTAGTTAACCCCATATAGGGTGCAAGCCGACGATCCCCGCAGGATGGATCGGATCTGCGGATTGGGGAACATAATGGATCAGACTGCAATCTATTATGCTCAATCCGCTGATCCGATCCATCCTGCAGGGATCGTCAGCTTTACTTTTTGGTGTCACCCCTTGAGATAGGTGTCACCAGGTGCAACCCCCGCACACACCTAGCGGCGCCACTGGATGGGAATAAACATCCCTATTGGAAGATTGACCCTGAATTCCTGTTCTGGTGAACATTTGGGATTTCCAATAAAAAAGCGGAAAGGATTTCTAATTTATCCAAAAAAAAAAAAAGGTTTTGGCTTTAGACGGACTTTGAAGCTGTTTGATTTGTCTATATTTTAGCTGTCCTGGTTCCTCTTGTTCCCACTCATCAACACGCTGCTGACATTTGTAACAAAAACCTTTCCATTTTCATTACATACCTGATTTTAGACGCCGTGGTGCCAACACTGGGTCTCTGTGCTACTCTATGCAATGCAGGCAGATTGTAGCTGGTGGGAGTGCTTTATATAACGTCCTTTAAACACTGTGTAAGTACTCACCTCAAGAGCCCCGGAACCAACATTAGGCTGGCCCTTGGGAGGGGGTTATGGAAAGATCAAAATGCCCTGATGTGTGGATGTCACCCTGGAGGAGTCGGTGTTCCTGAACAGGCTAGGTGACACCCACATGTCATACTGAGCCGCCATGATTGAAAGAACTGAAATCCAATCAATGAAACGGGCGGGGCCGGGGACACACAGGCTGGGTATGTTTGCCGGGTGAGGGTACCAAATTGGACAAGGATTGCAGCACTTGGGCCATGTAGGGGTTAACAAGTGCGTTGGCGGGTGCAAGCCGCATCAAATGAATTCTTGTCGGGGGATCGCCTTACTGCACGCTGTGATTTTCCCACATTTGATTGTACAAGTGATTGGGGCTTGACAGGCAATCATTCTAGCTAGGTTTATTGTTTTCATTTGTTCATATACTGCTCTGTGGTGTCATATCTCCTACATTTTGTTTGTTTTTAATTTTTATTTGTATTATTATTATTTTCATTATTATAATTCTACTATTATTATTATTTCTATGTATTATATTGTTGTTTTATTATTTTATTTGTATTACTTTTTGTTTATGCTTTTCATTATTATCAATAATATTATTTTTATTTTCATTATATTATTATTAGTAGTAGTATCGGTTTTATTATTATTTCAATGTGTTATAAAGTGGTTTTCTTCTTGTATTTTTTTTTTTTAATTTATGTTGATGTACAGCTTTTGTTTATGTTTTTAAATATTAGCTTATTGATTGACACCGGATCCTGTGGATTTGTCAAACCTGAACCAAACAGGGAAGTGCAGAAATATCACATTGTCACCAAAGGTTCATACACTCACAGTGACTTCCCTGTAGTACATATGACGCTGTTGGAACATGGCCAGCCTTAAAGAGCATTGCATCCCGTGCAGAGCCGTACTCTTTTGTACTCTTCCGTACTCTTCTGTACTCTTCCGTACTCTTCTGTACTCTTCCGTACTCTTCTGTTCTCTACCGTACTCATCCGTACTCTTCTGTACTCATCCCTACTCATCCGTACTCTACCATACTCTTCTGTACTCATCCGTACTTTACCGTACTCTACTGCACTCTTCTGTACTCTACCGTACTCTTCTGCACTCTTCCGTACTCTTCTGCACTCTACCGTACTTTTCCGCACTCTACCGTACTTTTCCGCACTCTACCGTACTCAACAGAAGAGTACGGTAGAGTACAGAAGATTACGGAAGAGTACAGAAAAGTACGGAAGAGTGCAGAAGAGTATGGTAGAGTACAAAAAAGTACGGAAGAGTGCAGAAGAGTACAGTAGAGTACGGAAGAGTACAGAAGAGTGCAGAAGAGTACGGAAGAGTGCAGAAGAGTACCGTAGAGTACAGAAGAGTACAGAAGAATACGGAAGAGTACGGTAGAGTACAGAAGAGTACAGAAGAGTACGGTAGAGTACGGATGAGTACAGAAGAGTACGGTAGAGAACAGAAGAGTGCGGTAGAGTACGGATGAGTACAGAAGAGTACAGAAGAGTGCGGTAGAGTACAAGAGTACGGATGAGTACAGAAGAATACAGAAGGGTACAGAATAGTACAGAAGAGTACGAAAGAGTACAGAAGAGTACAGAAAAGTACAGTAGAGTGCAAAAAAGTACGGTAAAGTGCAGAAGAGTATGGTAGAGTACGGAAGAGTACGGAAGAGAACAGAAGAGTACGGTACTCTTCCGTACTCTTCTGTACTCATCCGTACTCTACCATACTCTTCTATACTCATCTGTACTTTACCGTACTCTACCGCACTCTTCAGTACTCTACCGTACTCTTCTGCACTCTTCCGTACTTTTATGTACTCTACAGTACTCTTCTGCACTCTACTGTACTTTTCTGCACTCTACTGTACTTTTCTGTACTCTTCTGTACTCTTTCGTACTCTTCTGTACTCTACCGCACTCTTCTGTACTCATCCGTACTCTTCTGTACTCATCCGTACTCTACCGTACTCTTCTGTACTCTTCTGTACTCATCCGTACTCTACCATACTCTTCTGTACTCATCCGTACTCTACCATACTCTACCGCACTCTTCAGTACTCTACCGTACTCTTCTGCACTCTTCCGTACTTTTATGTACTCTACAGTACTCTTCTGCACTCTACTGTACTTTTCTGAACTCTACTGTACTTTTCTGTACTCCTCTGTACTCTTTCGTACTCTTCTGTACTCTACCGCACTCTTCTGTACTCATCCGTACTCTTGTACTCTACCGCACTCTTCTGTACTCTTCTGTACTCATCCGTACTCTACGCACACTCTTCTGTACTCTACTGTACTCTTCTGTACTCTTCCGTACTCTACCGTACTCTACCGTACTCTTCTGTACTCTTCTGCACTCTTCCGCACTTTTCTGTACTCTACCATACTCTTCCGTACTCTTCTGTACTATTCCGTACTCTACTGTACTCTTCCGTACTCTACCGTACTCTTCTGTACTCTACCGTACTCTTCTGTACTCTTCTGTACTCTACCATACTCTACCGTTTTCTTTTGTACTGCTCTGTATGCTACCAGTGCGACATGCTGCTTTGTATGAAATTACTAACCATATTGCTGACTATGACATCATTGTTTTGGACATTTGTAGATACAGAATGTATTATTGTAGTAGATGGTGGTGGGGGTGGGGTTGGGGGGTGTAATGTATGGGGCATTAGCCCCAGCTCACACCTCTGTGAATCTGCATGTGACTTGCTATACATAATACATCCATTTATTTCAATCTGCGGCCATTCCAATCCATGCGACTCAAGTCGCAGTGACCTTTAGAAAGGATCCAGCACTACTATGATGCGACTTCCATGTCACTTGTGCGTTAGACTCCTCAAGTAGCATGAAAGCCACAAGCAAGTCGCACATGGTGAATCACATTTCAGAGGGTGGTTGACAGGCGACTGTTGCCTCCTCACCATCTTTTTTTTAGCTCTGAAAAGCCCTCTGTGTCACAACCGTGCATATTGTACGCAGTTGCTGTGCGGCCCCACTGACATGATTGGGTTGTGCTCAGGGGCAGACTGACAACTCATGGGGCCCCCGGGCAATAGGGGATCATGGGGCCCCTGTGTCCTCGCCCAAACTCAAAGAACACCCAAAAAAGCCTATAAAAAGGTACCAGGGGCATTTCATGGGGCCCCCTACTGACCCCGGGCCCTCGGGCACTGCCCGAGAGCTCGAATAGTCAGGCCGCCCCTGGTTGTGCTGGTACTGCATCCACCAATCGACCAATCATCTGTTTGATTAAACCAATCGTGTAAGGCCCCATTCACACTGGTGTTTCGTTTTTTTCATCAGTTCAGTGGCGTTTTTTCCAAGTAAAAACGGATCAGTTTACATAGTTTTCCATCTCTTCACATTGTTTTTTTTTGTCCGTTCCAATTTTTTTTGCTGAAGAAAAATAGGGTTTTCTTCCATTCAAAAAAAACAGATGTCAAAGGATACTTGCCCTCCAGAGGATTCCCCCCCCTTCCTGACCAGGCTATTTGTTGTGTTACAGCGCTGTTTTATTTTAAGTGACAATTGCGCGGTCATGCAACGCTGCACCCAAATGAGATTTACACCCTTTTTCCCCACGAATTGAGCTTTCCCTTGGCGGTATTTGATCGCCTGTGCGGTTTTAGTTTTTGCGCTATAAACAAAAAAGACCAACAATTTTGAGAAAAAAAAACAATATTTTGGACTTTTTGCTATTAAACATGTCCAGTAAAAAATTTTAAAAATCAAATTTCGTCATAAATTTAGGCCAAAATGTATTGTGCTCCGTGTCTTTGGTAAAAAAAAAATCCCAATACGTGTAAATTAATTGGTTTGCATTTATTTATTTCAGGTACTTATATATCGCCATCAATTTACGCAGCACTTTACATATATATTGTACATTCACATCAGTCCCTAACCCTCAAGGGGTGTACAATCTAAGGTCCCTAACTTACATTCATATACAAGGGCCAATTTAGACAGGATCCAATTAACCTACCAGCATGTCTTTGGAGTGTGGAAGGAAACCGGAGTACCCGGAGGAAACCCACGCAGGCACAGGGAGAACATGCAAACTTCAGGCAGGAGGTGCTGTGGCTGGGATGTTTACATGAAAGTTATAGTGTTTACAAATGGCGGGATATATACTGGGATTTTCGTTTTTAAATTTTTAGTAGTAATGGCGGCGATCAGCGACTTATAGCGGGACTGCGGGACAACGGCGGACATTCTGACACTGGGGGGGGGGGGGGGGGAGACTGACTTGGTGTCACTAACATCCCCAGTGATCATTCTTAAAAAAAAGCACTGACACTGTACTAATGACACTGAGCAGGAAGGGGTTAATGTGAGGGGTGTCATCAGTGGTGTATTTAAGTTTTGTGCTGCCCTAGGCAACAGAAAATCATGTGCCGCCGCAGTCACTGACCAACTCCCCTCCCCCTTCTCGTGCAGAGAGACAGACATTGGCCAACAACACCCCTGCACCCCCCCCCCAATATATAGATAGAAAGGAAGATCCCTGGGAATGAGAGCCAGGTTCTACTTACACCATCAAGCAGCCTCTCTCATATCCCACCTGGTACCCATCTCGCATGTCCTTTCTTCCATCTCTTTGTCTGAAGGGAGGTGCTGCCCCCCCTGAAAAAAGCCGCCCTAGGCAAGTGCCTTGTTTGCCTTGTGGTAAATACACCCCTGGGTGTCATGTTTCACATGACTGTCATATTGACTGTCATATGCCTTTAAATGTTTTCAGTGTTTTGTCTCTGCTCCTCCCTTTCCTTTAGTTTAGCTAATGTTGCATAGATAGCCCTCCCCCTCTCCCAGAGATGCATTGCAGTAAGCCTCATGGCATGGAGCAGGAAACAGCATGTTCTTTTGACCTACGGAATTTCATTGTTGTAAGATTCTCTCAGTTTATGGAATAAACTTCACAAGATGTCTTATCGATTGAGTCACTGACTGTGGTATCCAACTGAGGTTGAAGTTATCGCTATCTCATCACCACTATAAGTTACAGAGATCACACTATCAATGCTTAGATTGGACACACAGAACAGTCAAAAGAACAGTGGAATGCTTCATAAGAATCCTTGCTAACTAGTATACACAGTGAGATGTTACATGGATACTGGATATAACAGCTATAGAGAGTGCAGCCACCTCTACACAAGTCTGTACATGTCTCCAAGTACAGTTGTGTTCAAATAATAGCAGGGTGTTGAAAAAAGTGAATAAAGCTCAAAATCCTTCTAATAGCTTTTATTTCCATCCACACAAATGCATTGGGAACACGACACATTCTATTCCAAATCAAAACATGAAGACAAATAGATCAAATTTGTGTTGTTCCTCTAAAAAAATTGAAGAAAAGTGAATATTAGACGGTTCAAAAAAATAGCAGTGTTTGTATTCTTCTTTACAAACTTAAACATTCACTATATAAACTGAGAAATGTTTGAAGATTTTGCTTTCCTTTGAATGACTTCATGAATATTTGGTTGTAGTCGCACTGTTTCTGAGAACTGCTGTACATCTGTGTTGTATGGAGTCACCCAACTTCTGGCCCCTGTGATCAGGTATTCCAGCCCAGGATGATTGGACCACATTCCACAGTTCTTCTCTATTTCTTGGTTTTGCCTCAGAAACGGCATTTTTGATGTCACTTCACAAGTTTTCTATTGGATTAAGATCCGGGGATTGGGCTGGCCACTCCATAACGTCAATCTTGTTGGTCTGGAACCAAGATGTTGCACGTTTACTGGTGTGTTTGGGGTCGTTGTCTTGTTGGAACACCCATTTCAAGGGCATTTCCTCTTCAGCATAAGGCAGCATGATCTCTTCAAGTATTCTGATGTATTCAAACTGATCCATGATCCCTGGTATGCGATAAATAGGCCCAACACCGTAGTATGAGAAACATCCCCATATCATGATGCTTGCACCACCATGCTTCACAGTCTTCACAGTGTACTGTGGCTTGAATTCAGTGTTTGGGGGTCGTCTGACAAACTGTCTCCGGCCACTAGACCCAAAAAGAACAATCTTACTTTCATCAGTCCACAAAATGTTGCGCCATTTCTCTTTAGGCCAGTCAATGTGCTCTTTGGCAAATTGTAACCTCTTCAGCACACGTCTTTTTTCCAACAGTGGGACTTTGCGGGGGCTTCTTGCAGATAGCTTGGCTTCACATAGGCGTCTTCTAATTGTAACAGTCCTCACAGGGAACGTCACACCTTCTTTCATCTTCCTGGAGCTGATTGTTGGTTGAGTCCGCGCCATTTTCGCTATTCTTCTATCCATTTGAATGGTAGTTTTTCGCTTTCTTCCACGTTTTTCAGGTTTTGGTTGCCATTTTAAAGCATTTGTGATCATTTTAGCTGAGCAGCCGATCATTTTCTGCACTTCTTTATACAGTCAGGTCCATAAATATTGGGACATGGACACAATTCTAACATTTTTGGCTCTATACACCACCACAATGGATTTGAAATGAAACAAACAAGATCTGCTTTAACTGCAGACTGTCAGCTTTAATTTGAGGGTACTTACATCCAAATCAGGTGAACGGTGTAGGAATTACAACAGTTTGCATATGTGCCTCCCACTTGTCAAGGGACCAAAAGTAATGGGACAGAATAATAATCATAAATCAAACTTTCACTTTTTAATACTTGGTTGCAAATCCTTTGCACTCAATTACAGCCTGAAGTGTGGAACGCATAGACATCACCAGACGCTGGGTTTCATCCCTAGAGATGCTCTGACAGGCCTCTACTGCAACTGTCTTCAGTTACTGCTTGTTCTTGGGGCATTTTCCCTTCAGTTTTGTCTTCAGCAAGTGAAATGCATGCTCAATCGGATTCAGGTCAGGTGATTGACTTGGCCATTGCATAACATTCCACTTCTTTCCCTTAAAAAACTCTTTGGTTGCTTTTGCAGTATGCTTTGGGTCACTGTCCATCTGCACTGTGAAGCAGCGTCCAATGAATTCTGAAGCATTTGGCTGAATATGAGCAGATAATATTGCCCGAAACACTTCAGAATTCATCCTGCTGCTTTTGTCAGCAGTCACATCATCAATAAATACAAGAGAACCAGTTCCATTGGCAGCCATACATGCCCACGCCATGACACTACCACCACCATGCTTCACTGATGAGGTGGTATGCTTAGGATCATGAGCAGTTCCTTTCCTTCTCCATCCTCTTCTCTTCCCATCACTCTGGTACAAGTTGATCTCGGTCTCATCTGTCCATAGGATGTTGTTCCAGAACTGTGAAGGCTTTTTTACATGTCGTTTGGCAAACTCTAATCTGGCCTTCCTGTTTTTGAGGCTCACCAATGGTTTCCATCTTGTGGTGAACCCTCTGTTTTCACTCTGGTGAAGTCTTCTCTTGATTGGTGACTTTGACACACATACACCTACCTCCTGGAGAGTGTTCTTGATCTGGCCAACTGTTGTGAAGGGTGTTTTCTTCACCAGAGAAAGAATTCTTCGGTCATCCACCACAGTTGTTTTCCGTGGTCTTCCGGGTCTTTTGGTGTTGCTGAGCTCACCAGTGCATTCCTTCTTTTTAAGAATGTTCCAAACAGTTGTTTTGGCCACGCCTAATGTTTTTGCTATCTCTCTGATGGGTTTGTTTTGTTTTTTCAGCCTAATGATGGCTTGCTTCACTGATAGTGGCAGCTCTTTGGATCTCATCTTGAGACTTGACAGCAACAGATTCCAAATGCAAATAGCACACTTGAAATGAACTCTGGACCTTTTATCTGCTCATTGTAATTGGGATAATGAGGGAATAACACACATCTGGCCAGAGAACAGCTGAGAAGCCAATTGTCCCATTACTTTTGGTCCCCTAACAAGTGGGAGGCACATATGCAAACTGTTGTAATTCCTACACCGTTCGCCTGATTTGGATGTAAATACCCTCAAATTAAAGCTGACAGTCTGCCGTTAAAGCACATCTTGTTCATTTCATTTCAAATCCATTGTGGTGGTGTATAGAGCCAAAAATGTTAGAATTGTGTCGATGTCCCAATATTTATGGACCTGACTGTATGTTTTCCCTTCTCCAATCAACTTTTTAATCAAGGTACGCTGTTCTTCTGAACAATGTCTGGAATGACCCATTTTCCTCAGAATTTCAGAGAGAAATGCACTGTAACCAGCATGTACAACATTTGCTGCCTTCCTTCCTTAAATAAGGGCAATAATTGCCACCTGTTTTTCAAAGAATGAATGACCTCACTAATAGAACTCCACACGGCTATTATATTGAACACGCCCCTTTCAATGAGTGATTCAATGACACAGAATCAGCAGCATGCATGTCATGACTGTTGGGTCTGTTGGATTTCTATTACTCTACTACACCTGCTAGGAAATTATTTGCCATGTAGAAATATCATTTCTACCAAAAACAGTGATTGATCCGGTTAGTGATGTCTGACGGCTATTATTTTGAACACAACTGTATATCCCAGCATAACACTCTTCAGTGTCAGGACAAATATTGATGTGAATGTTTTACAACTGCATGTTTATACATTGCAACACAACTCTTGTCTGAACTTAGAAGAAAGAAAAATAAAATATTCCTGCAATTATTGCATTCAAACCTGAACTCAGCCAAGCATGTGATTTGCTCAGGAATGCGGTGCGGTTCCTGTGCGAATTATTATTATTATTATTATACAGGATTTATGGTGCCAACAGTTTGCTCAGCGCTTTACATATAATGGGAGACAGTACAATTACAATACATTTCAGTACAGAAGGAATAGGAGGGCCCGGCTCAAGAAGCTTACAATCTAAAGGAAGGGGGAGGTGGTACAAGAGGAGATAGCTGCGGGGGATGATCTGGTGGAGGTGGCTCAAGTACAGTTCTTAGGTGGAGGTGGGGTAGGCTTCCCTGAAGTGAGTTTTCAAAGATCGCCTAAAGGCAGACAGGGTGGGGGCTCACCGGATATGCTGTGGTAGGGAGTTCCAGAGGATGGGAGAGGCTCTGGTGAAGTCCTGGAGGCGAGCGTGGGAGGAGATGATGAGGGAGCTAGAGAGGAAGATGTCTTGGGAGGAGCGGAGCGGGTGATTTGGACGATATCTGCGGAGGACGTTGGTGATGTAGCCGGGGGCAGTGTTGTGGATGGCTTTGTAAGCTGTGGTTAGTAATTTGAATTTTCTACGTTGGGTTAGTGGAAGAATCACATGCGACTGACCGCACCACATCAGTGTGAACCCGGGCTGAAGTAGAACTAAAGGCAAAACTTTTCTTTTTAGTTGTGGATGGAGTGCAGAGGGGTTGGAACCCCTGGCGGGTTTTATCGCTGGCTGTGCCCCCCCCCGTTAGGGACATTCTCCCTCTATATTTGTCCTGTTTACCATCATCATGCAAAGTGAAAGTGAAAGAAAATCCCAACGTCCCCAGAGCTGTAACAGAGGGAAAATCTGCAATGGGGACACTAGTTCTGGTCAGGAATTCCCCTAATTTGGAGAAATTAACTGTTTCAGATTTATTGTCGCCTTCTGTGTCCTAATGTGGAGATTTCCCTTCACTTCCTGTTTGGCTATGGGGACAGGAAGTGAAGGGAAATCTCCCCATTAGGACACAGAAGGCGACAATAAATCTGACCCGGGTTATGGCCGAAATAAAAATTCTGGACCGAAACCGAAAGTTCAGGATGCACTTGGCCCAAAACCGAAATGGACAACTTTTTCAAAAATATATATTTTTTTATATATAATTGTATTCTACTTTTTAATTACTATCATGAATTTAAATGAACGTGAATTTAAAAAAATTCAATCCAGTACCGTAAAATAATTTTATTGAAAGTAACACAGAAACATTGGACAGGAAATAAAACAAAATGTATGTGAAATTTAAAAACCTAAATAGAGGTGTTTTTGCATTGAAGTCAATGGGATGCAATTTTGCATTTAAATCCATAGGGGGCGGTTTTCGCATTGAAGTCAATTGGGGGCATTTTTGCATTTAAATCAATGGGACGCGTTTTTGCATTGAAGTAAATGGGATGCGATTTTTCATTTAAATCAATAGGGGGCATTTTTGCTTTGAAGTCAATGGAATGCGATTTTGCATTGGAGTTAATGGGATGCAATTTTGCATTGAAGTCAATGGGACGTGATTTTGCAGTGAAGTCATTGGGGTATGATTTTTTTTTTTTTTTTTTTTTTTTTATTGAAGTCAGTGGGGGGCATTTTTGCATTGAATTCAATAGAGTGCGTTGTTGCCTTGAAGTCAATGGAACACGATTTTGCATTGAAGACAATGGGAAGCGATATTGAATTGACAATGGGATGCGATATTGCATTGTAGACAATGGGGCGCGATTTTGCAGTGAAGTCACTGGGATGCAATTTTTTTTATTATATTAAAGTCAATGGGGGGCATTTTTGCATTGAAGTCAGTACGGTGTGTTGTAGCCTTGTAGTCAGTGGGAAGCGATTTTGCATTGAAGTAAAGGGGATGTGATATTTCATTGAAGACAATGGGGCCCGATTTTGCATTGAAGTCAATGGGACTCAATTTTTCATTGAAGTCAGTAGGGGGCATTTTTGCATTGAAGTCAATAGGGTGTAATTTTGTCTTGAAGTCAATGGGACATGATTTTGCATTGAAGACAATGGGATGCGATATTTCATTGAAGACAATGGGATGCAAAATTACATTGCAGACAATGGGGCACGATTTTGCATTGAAGTCATTGGGACAAGATTTTTCATTGAAGTCAATAGGGGGCATTTTTGCCTTGAAGTCAGTTGGGATGCATTTTTGCATTTAAGTCAATGGATGTGATATTGCATTGAAAACAGTGGGGCGCAATTTTGCACTGATGTCAGTGGGACGCGATTTTGCATTGAAGTAAATAGGTGGCATTTTTTCAGTTAAGTCAATAGGGTGTGTTTTTGCCTTGAAGTAAATGGGACACGATTTTGCATTGAAGACAATGGGATGTGATATTGCATTGAAGACAATGGGCTGCGATTTTGCATTGAAATCATTGGGACATGATTTTTTAATTGAAGTCAATAGGGTGCATTTTTGCCTTTAAGTCAGTTGGGATGCGTTTTTCCATTGAAGTCAGTGGGATGTGATATTGCATTGAAGTCACTGGGACGCGATTTTTCATTGAAGTCAATAGAGGGCATTTTTGCATTGAAGTCAATAGGTTGCGTTTTTGCCCTGAAGTCAGTTGGAACGCGATTTTGTATTTGAAGTCAATAGGGGGCATTTTTGCTTTGAAGTCAATGGAATGCGATTTTGCATTGGAGTTAATGGGATGCAATTTTGCATTGAAGTCAATGGGACGTGATTTTGCAGTGAAGTCATTGGGGTATGATTTTTTTTTTTTTTATTGAAGTCAGTGGGGGGCATTTTTGCATTGAATTCAATAGAGTGCGTTGTTGCCTTGAAGTCAATGGAACACGATTTTGCATTGAAGACAATGGGAAGCGATATTGAATTGACAATGGGATGCGATATTGCATTGTAGACAATGGGGCGCGATTTTGCAGTGAAGTCACTGGGATGCAATTTTTTTTATTATATTAAAGTCAATGGGGGGCATTTTTGCATTGAAGTCAGTACGGTGTGTTGTAGCCTTGTAGTCAGTGGGAAGCGATTTTGCATTGAAGTAAAGGGGATGTGATATTTCATTGAAGACAATGGGGCCCGATTTTGCATTGAAGTCAATGGGACTCAATTTTTCATTGAAGTCAGTAGGGGGCATTTTTGCATTGAAGTCAATAGGGTGTAATTTTGTCTTGAAGTCAATGGGACATGATTTTGCATTGAAGACAATGGGATGCGATATTTCATTGAAGACAATGGGATGCAAAATTACATTGCAGACAATGGGGCACGATTTTGCATTGAAGTCATTGGGACACGATTTTTCATTGAAGTCAATAGGGGGCATTTTTGCCTTGAAGTCAGTTGGGATGCATTTTTGCATTTAAGTCAATGGATGTGATATTGCATTGAAAACAGTGGGGCGCAATTTTGCACTGATGTCAGTGGGACGCGATTTTGCATTGAAGTAAATAGGTGGCATTTTTTCAGTTAAGTCAATAGGGTGTGTTTTTGCCTTGAAGTAAATGGGACACGATTTTGCATTGAAGACAATGGGATGTGATATTGCATTGAAGACAATGGGCTGCGATTTTGCATTGAAATCATTGGGACATGATTTTTTAATTGAAGTCAATAGGGTGCATTTTTGCCTTTAAGTCAGTTGGGATGCGTTTTTCCATTGAAGTCAGTGGGATGTGATATTGCATTGAAGTCACTGGGACGCGATTTTTCATTGAAGTCAATAGAGGGCATTTTTGCATTGAAGTCAATAGGTTGCGTTTTTGCCCTGAAGTCAGTTGGAACGCGATTTTGTATTTGAAGTCAATAGGGGGCATTTTTGCCCTGAAGTCAGTTGGGACACTGTTTTGCATTGAAGTCAATGGGATGTGATATTGCATTGAATACATTGGGGTGCGATTTTGCATTGAAGTCATTGTGATGCGATTTTGCATTGAAGTCAATAGGGTGCGTTTTTGCCTCGAAGTCAATGGAGCACGATTTTGCATTAAAGACAATGGGATGTCATATTAGACTGAAGACAATGGGATGCAATATTGCATTGAAGACAGTGGGGCCCAATTTTGCATTGAATTCAAAAGGGGGCATTTTTGTATTGAAGACAATTATCATTATCTGCACTTTTCTTTTTCTATTCGCAAAACGCTGATAACCCTATTTCCGGCCAATAATTTTCAGCTGCCGATATATTGGTGCATCACTAGTTATAACCCTCCCTCACTCTATCCATATATATTTGCCCATAGTTCTACTTTAAACTCACCATACACTATAGAATCTGATTGTACAATCTCCTTTAAATCTTCCATCCACTGTGTAATAAATAGGGTCTGTCTGATTGGATACAAACTGAATAGATTGCTTAGGTATTTTAAATGACCAATGGCTGCAGCACAGATCTGTATATTCTAACGGGAAGGGGAACAAAAAAAACTGATAGGTTGAACAAAAAAAAAAGAGATCCCGGAACACCAAAACAAAGTTGATGCAGG
Source organism: Staurois parvus (assembly GCF_062004578.1). Lineage (NCBI taxonomy): Eukaryota > Metazoa > Chordata > Amphibia > Anura > Ranidae > Staurois > Staurois parvus. The sequence continues at coordinate 100,238 of NW_028320095.1, read as the reverse complement.
GATCTTCTCTGCTGCACTATTGTATTCTGACAGCAGGGGGCTCCCTCCCCATCTAAATACATAGGCCAGGCCATTGGCTGCAAGTGCCGATTGAATGCTGGTCTTCCAGCAGGACCAATGGACAGAAGCCAGTGGTTGAACAGAGAGGAGCAGGGGCGGACTGACCATTTGGAAACTCGGGCACTGCCCGAGGGCCCGGGGTCAGTAGGGGGCCCCATGAGATACCCCTGGTATCTTTTTCATAGGCTTTTTTGAGTTTGGGCAAGGACACGGGGGCCCCATGATCCCCTATTGCCCGGGGGCCCCATGATCCCCTATTGCCCGGGGCCCCATGATCCCCTATTGCCCGGGGGCCCCATGATCCCCTATTGCCCGGGGGCCCCATGAGTTGTCAGTCCGCCCCTGGAGAGGAGTACACATGGACCGAAAGCCGTCTGGTTCCTGTATACCCAGCTTAACCCCTCGCCCTCCAGAGGATTTCTCCCCCCTTCCTGACCCGGCCATTTTTTGCGTTATGGCGCTGCGTTGCTTTGACAATTGCGCGGTCATGCAACACTGCGCCCAAATGAAACTTACGTCCTTTTTCCCACAAATGGATCTTTCTTTCGGTGGCATTTGATCACCTCTGAGTTTTTAATTTTATAAACAAAAAAAGGCAGACAATTTTGAGAGAAAAAACTATATTTTGGACTTTTTGCTATTAAACATGTCCAGTAAAAAAATGTAAAAAATCTAATTTCATCATAAATTTCAGCCAAAATGTATTCTTCTTTACTAAAAAAAATCCCAATACGTGTAAATGAATTGGTTTCTGTGAAAGTCATAGCGTCTACAAATGGCGGTATAGATACTGGGGTTTTTTTTTTTTTTAATACTAGTAATGGCGGCAATCAGTGACTGCGGTGGGCAATCTGACACTGGGGGGGGGGGAACTGACTTGGTGTCACTGACATCCCCAGTGACACCAATACAGTGATCAGTGCTAATAAAAAGCACTGACACTGTACTAATGGCACTGGGCAGGAAGGGGTTAACATCTGGGGCGATCAAAGGGTTAACTGTGTGCTGTGTGTGATTTACACTGTAACCACACTGCTTTGTATGGCTGAGCTATGCTGAGCCATACAAAGCAGTGTGCAGGAGCTGATGGGAGAGATCTGTATTGTTTACATACAGACCTCTCCCCTGTCATTGATACTCAGTGATCGCCGGGTATTCGCCAGCTGGGACCTGATGATTGACAGGTGAGGGGCGCAGGTAGGGTGCGCCCCCTACCCAGAGATGTGCAGCCCTGCTGCCCTGTAGTAGTATTTCTGCTATAGGGCGGTGGGCAAGCGGTTAAATCTCCAGTTGCAATCTGATTGTACAACCGCCTTTAGATCTGCCAACAAGGATGTAGTCAAGAGTCTGCCTGGTCACAAACGGATTGGACAGTTTAGGTAGGCTCTGATATCTTGGCAATGGTAAATATAAAGCTGATTGTACAGAAATTGTATGTTCGGATTGTAACGTGTATGGTAGCCATAAAGCTGATTGTACAGAAATTGTATGTTCGGATTGTAACGTGTATGGTAGCCCTAAAGCTGATTGTACAGAAATTGTATGTTCAGATTGTAATATGTATGGTAGCCCTAAAGCTGATTGTACAGAAATTGTATGTTCAGATTGTAATATGTATGGTAGCCCTAAAGCTGATTGTACAATTTCTATGCAATCTCCTTTAGCGTTACCAAAACTATGTAACATGATGCCACGCCCTAAGGCTGGCCATAGACGGGCCGTTTATTTGTTGTCGGACAATAAATTAAAAATCGGTCGTTGCTGCCACCAATGCTTACGAAAAACGGCTGTTTTTCATGGATTTTCCAGCAAGACCGATAAAAAGAAACAAGAAGATCCGTGAAAAACGGCCGACGGCATTGCCCCACTAATGGTGTGAATATCGACTTTTCATTCGGACAAAAATTCGGCCGATAAACGTCCCGTCTACGGCTCAAAATTCAACCACTTTAGCAGGAACCAGACGAATTTCGATTCATCTATGGGCAAGCTGGATGTACAGAAGTCGATCTATGAGTTTTTTTTTTCCCGTACAATTACTGCTATCAGGCTATAGCCGTCAACGGTGATCATTGTATTCTGCCGGCAGGGGAACCTCCCACTGTCACAATACAGTAGCACTGGGGGGGAGGGGTTCCCCCATCAATACTGACTGTGTCGATTGGGGAATCGAGCGATTTTCTTTCCTTGAATCCGTAGTGCAAGGGAAGAAAATTGCTCGATGTATGGTCTGCTTTAACCACTCCCGTAGATGTCACCCCCTTCATGACCACGACATTTTTATTTTTTGCAGTTTGGCACTGCGCTAAGTTAACTGGCGATTGCGCGGTCATGCAACGCTGTCCACAAACAAGATTTATATCATTTATTTTCACACAAATACAGCTTTCTCTTGGTTGATCATCACTGGATTTTTGTTATTTTTTGCCATAGAAACACAAAAAGACCCATAATTTGGAAAACCCCCCCCCCCCAATATTTTCTACTTTCTACAATAAAACATTTCCACTTAGAGAATAAAAAAATAATTTCTTCATAAATTTGGATTGTGTGGAAGTTATATCGTCTACAAGCTGTGGGATATATATTGGAATTTTTTTCTTATACCAGTAATAGCGGTGATCAGCGACTTATAGTGGGACTGTGATAGTGCGGCGGGCAATCTGACACTAACTGACACTGAGGGGGAGGAGGGGCTGACTAACTGCCATTGACATCTCCAGTGACACCACAACAGTGCTAATAACATACATTTACTGGCCACTTTATTAGGTACACCTTGCTAGTGCCAAGAAAATCTCCCCCACACCATGACACCACCACCAGCCTGAACCATTGATACAAGGCAGGATGGATCCCCCACACCATGACACCACCACCACCAGCCTGAACCATTGATACAAGGCAAGATGGATCCTCCACACCATGACACCACCACCACCAGCCTGAACCATTGATACAAGGCAGGATGGATCCTCCACACCATGACACCACCACCACAAGCCTGAACCATTGATACAAGGCAGGATGGATCCACCACACCATGACACCACCACCAGCCTGAACCATTGATACAAGGCAGGATGGATCCTCCACACCATGACACCACCACCACCCCCAACCTGAACCATTGATACAAGGCAGGATGGATCCACTACATCATGACACCACCACCAGCCTGAACCAAGGCAGGATGGATCCATGCTTTCATGTTGTTTACACCAAATTCTGACCCCACCATCTGAATGTCGCAGCAACCAGTCTGCCCATTCTCCTTTGACCTCTGACACCAACAAGGCATTTTCCTCCACACAACTGCCACTCATGGGATATTTTCTCTTTTTCGGACCATTCTCTGTAAACCCTAGAGATGGTTGTGCGTGAAAATCCCCGTAGATCAGCAGTTTTTGAAATACTCAGACCAGCCCGTCTGGTACCAACAACCATGCCACGTTCAAAGTCACTTAAATCCCCTTTTTTCCCCATTCTGATGCTCGGTTCGAACTTCAGCAAGTCGTCTTCACCAGGTCTAGATGCCTAAATGCATTGAGTTGCTGCCATGTGATTGGCTGATTAGCTGTTTGTGTTACCGAGCAATTGAACGTGTGTACCTAATAAAGTGGCCGGTGAGTGTACACTGTCACTGTACTGACACTGGCTGGGAAGGGGTTAACATCTAGAGTGATCAAGGGGTTAAATGTGTGCCTGGCAATGTTTACTGTGGGTGCTGTGTGTTGTTTTACTAAGTAATGTGCTGGTTTTTACTCCCTGCTTTGCAGGGAATAAAACAAAAAATGGCACATTGCTGCTGTCTGCAGAGGGCTCTGTGTTGTTTAGCAGCACAGGGCTCTCTTCTGCCATTCCCTGAGCCGATCAGCTGGTGATGGCCATAAATCATTGGCTGGGGCCCGCTGATCGGCTTGTACTGCAGAGAATGATAGCTCAGCCTTCCCGGTCGGCGCGCACATGCCGGAAGAAAGCCACAATGCACAGCTATGTGATTGTACCCCTTCAATACCAGGCACTTATACCCCCTCCCCCCCAGGCCAATGTTCAACTTTCAGTGCTGTCGCACTTTGAATGACATTTGCGCGGTCATGCAACACTGCACCCATATGACATTTTTTTCACACAAATAGAACTTTCTTTTGGTGGTATTTAATCACCATTGAGTTTTTTTTATTTTTTACTAAATAAAACAAAAAATACCTGAAACTTTTGAAAAATAAACCGCACTTTTCTTCGTTTCTGTTATAAAATTTAGCAAATATATAAAATGTCTTCATAAATTCAGGTCAAAATATATTCTGCTACATTTTGTTGGTGAAAATAATAAAAATAATAATTTAATTTGTATTTTCTTCTCAAATTTTTCAATTTTTTTATTACATTCTATTTTCTTTTTTTTACAATTTATTTTTTTCAACATGCTGTGACCAAAGCAATACAGTGTTACCATAGTAACATTAAACTACTCTGGGCAAGGGATCACGATTTTTCTTTTTACATCGAAGTCAATAGGGGCAATTTTGTATTGAAATCAACGAGAGACGTTTTTGCATTTAAGTCAATGAGAAGCAATTTTGCACTGAGGTCAATAGGACACGATTTTACATTGAAGACAATGGGGCACAATTTTGCATTGAAGTCAATGGGATGCGATTTTTCAATAGGGTGAATTTTTGCATTGAAGTTAATAAGGGGCATTTTTGCATTGAGGTCAATAGGGGGCATTTTTGCATTGAAGTCAGTGGGATCTGATTTTGCGTTGAAGACAATGGGGCGCAATTTTGCATTGAAGTCAATGGGATGCGATTTTTCAATAGGGGTCATTTTTGCATTGAGGTCAATAGGGGGCGTTTTTGCATTGAAGTCAATGGGATGCGATTTTTGCTTTGAAGTCAGTGAGAAGCAATTTTGCACTGACGTCAATCGGGGGCGTTTTGCATTGAAGTCAATGGGATGCGATTTTTCAATAGGGGTCATTTTTGCATTGAAGTCAATAAGGGGCATTTTTGCATTGAGGTCAATAGGGGGGCGTTTTTTGCATTGAAGTCAATGGGATGCCATTTTGCTTTGAAGTCAATGAGAAGCAATTTTGCATTGAGGTCAATAAGAGGCGTTTTGCATTGAAGTCAAAGGGATCCGATTTTGCGTTGAAGACAATGGGGCGCAATTTTGCATTGAAGTCAATGGGACGCAATTTTTCAATAGGGTTAATTTTTGCATTGAAGTCAATAAGGGGCATTTTTGCATTGACGTCAATAGGGGGCGTTTTTGCATTGAAGTCAATGGGATGCGATTTTGCTTTGAAGACAATGAGAACCAATTTTGCATTGCAGTCAATAGGGAGCGTTTTTTGCATTGAAGTCACTGGGATGCGATAAGTGAATGGGGGGGGGGGGGGGGTTAGAAACTCTGTCAGTTTTTATTGCTGTCTGTGACCCCGTTAGGTAGATTCACCTTCTCTATTCTGTTTATCATCATCAAGAAAATGAAAGATATTATGGGTTGTCCCCAGAGCCTTAGTAGAGGGGAAATCTTCCAATGAGGACACTAGTTCTGGTGACCTGGGGGGGCAGCAATGGATTTCATTTTCAGGGATTTTCTTTCATTTCCTGTTTGGCTATTAGACAGGAAGTGAAGGGAAATCTCCCCAATGGGGCACAGATGGCAAAATAAACCAGAGAGGGGTTATAACCGTCCCTTACTCTTTCATAAAAGAAAAAACAATTGCCTGCAGTTCTACTTTAGCAAACCAATCAATTCATTCAAATATTATCAAATCAGACAGGCTCTGTATAGTTGATGGTCAGATTGTACAATGTGTGGCCAACCTAAGGGTGGCCATGCATTCTATAATCTGATTGTACAATCTATGCACGACAGTGGTTGTAAACCCCCATATATACCCAGTAAAGTGACTGTCCTCAGGTGATACACAGAGATGAAACAAATCCTCCTACATAAGTTGTACCTGTTTATCATTAGCCATCTATCCCCTACATGCATTCAAAATGCAGAATTTACACAGGATCTCTCAACTCTGAAAAAAGGGGGCGGACAGCTGAAATTACACACTGCCGAGCTCAGTGAGGAGAGCTCTGAGAGCTGATTGGACGGAAGAGACACCCCCCTCCACACAGTACACAGGAACAGAGCTGAGGCTGTCAACCTGCTGGAGCTCTTCCCCTGTCACCATTTTTCTCTTGGTGTCAGGAAAACTTTTCAAAAGTGACCCATGCTGATAGCAAAGGAAGGAGGCAGCAGTCAGAAATGACACTTATAGGTTCACACCTATGCGTTTTTCACAGCGTTTTGCAGAAACGCACAGCAGTCCATTTAACATGATTTCCTGTGGGGCAGATTCATACGTCTGCGTTTTCACCCGACGTGTTCTTTGGAGAGGGTCAGGGACATTTTTAAATGCAGGGGAGACCAGATATAGTGAATGCAGGGTCCAGGAGACCAGATATAGTGAATGCAGGGTCCGGGGAGAGCAGATATAGTGAATGCGGGGTCCGGGGAGAGCGGATATAGTGAATGCAGGGTCCGGGGAGACCGGATATAGTGAATGCAGGGACCGGGGAGACGGGATATAGTGAATGCAGGGTCCGGGGAGAGCGGATATAGTGAATGCAGGGTCCGGGGAGAGCGGATATAGTGAATGCAGGGTCCGGGGAGACCAGATATAGTGAATGCAGGGTCCGGGGAGACCAGATATAGTGAATGCAGGGACCGGGGAGACGGGATATAGTGAATGCAGGGTCCGGGAGACCAGATATAGTGAATGCAGGGTCCGGGGAGACCAGATATAGTGAATGCAGGGTCTGGGGAGACGGGATATAGTGAATGCAGGGTCCGGGAGACCAGATATAGTGAATGCAGGGTCCGGGGAGACCAGATATAGTGAATGCAGGGTCTGGGGAGACCGGATATAGTGAATGCAGGGTCCGGGGAGAGCGGATATAGTGAATGCAGGGTCAGGGGAGACCGGATATAGTGAATGCAGGGTCCGGGGAGACCGGATATAGTGAATGCAGGGTCCGGGGAGACCAGATATAGTGAATGCAGGGACCGGGGAGACGGGATATAGTGAATGCAGGGTCCGGGGAGAGCGGATATAGTGAATGCAGGGTCCGGGAGACCAGATATAGTGAATGCAGGGTCCGGGGAGACCAGATATAGTCAATGCAGGGTCCGGGGAGACCGGATATAGTGAATGCAGGGTCCGGGGAGAGCGGATATAGTGAATGCAGGGTCCGGGGAGAGCGGATATAGTGAGTGCAGGCTGCGGGGGAGCGGATATAGTGAATGCAGGGTCCGGGGAGACCGGATATAGTGAATTCAGGCTCCGGGGGAGCGGATATAGTGAATGCAGGGTCCAAGGAGACCGGATATAGTGAATGCAGGGTCCGGGGAGACCAGATATAGTGAATGCAGGGTCCCAGGAGAGCGGATATAGTGAATGCAGGGTCCGGGGAGAGCGGATATAGTGAATGCAGGGTCCCAGGAGAGCGGATATAGTGAATGCAGGGTCCGGGGAGACCAGATATAGTGAATGCAGGGTCCTGGGAGACCAGATATAGTGAATGCAGGGTCCGGGGAGACCGGATATAGTGAATGCAGGGTCCGGGGAGGCCAGATATAGTGAATGCAGGGTCCGGGGAGACCAGATATAGTGATTTCAGGGTCCGGGGAGACCAGATATAGTGAATGCAGGGTCCAGGGAGACCAGATATAGTGAATGCAGGGTCGCAGGAGACCAGGTATAGTGAATGCAGGGTCCGGGGAGACCGGATATAGTGAATGCAGAGTCTGGGGTTTAGTAACACTTTAACACTGGCTATAGACTCTACAATCAGATTGTACAATCTCCTTTAGGGCTAGTTCACACTAGATGCAGTTCAGTGCGCTTTTTTTCTGCATCAAAAATGCATGCACAGTATTTTCTATGTATTCCAATGGCCCTAGTTCACACCAGTGCAGTCAGTTCCAGCCAGTTTCTGGTGCAGAGAAAAAAAGTACAACATGCAGCATTTTTTCTGCACTGTACTGGAACATAACAAACTGCACCGGTGTGTGGTGTGAACGGTAAGCAAAAACGTATCCGGAATGCATCCAGAGTGGGTTCTTGCTGTGTGAACCGGCCCTTAGTCCTCATGCACGCTGACGTTGAACTACCTACCCTAGCAGCCAGCAGCGTTTTGGGCAAAAAAAAAAAACGCTTGACGCTTGTAAAAGTGTGTATCGTGTTTACGCACATTTACCTGCGTCAAGTGTTTGGGTGTTAATTTCATTGGCCAGAATAAATCATTTCAAATGAAATAAATGAACGCTCAAACACTAAACGCGCCTAGCGTTTCGGCACGCCTTGGTGCGCTTTTAGGCGTTTTGCATTTTTATAGCTAAACATCCTCTGCACAGGCAGTCCATTTTTTTTTTTTATGCCTCCCAACTCCTCCAACAATTTATGTGTTAATGGACCCCCCATAGACTGACATGGAGGGGAGTTTAGAGGCAGTAAAAAAAAACAAAAAACGCCGGAAGCCCCTGGAAGCAGCTGCAAAAAACGTCCCGTGCCTATGAGGCCAAGACGATGTAATATGAGGACGTGCCTAAACAATCCATCAGGTTTGATACCTTCCACTACATAGCTGATAGTACAGCTAAGGCCAGGTTTACACCTATGCAGTTTGCGCTCGATCCGTTTTTACATTGCTTTTTGCGCATGCGTTTTTGTTGCGTTTTTCCCCAACTTGTTGCTGAGCAGATTAAAACACAAAACGCATCAAAAACGCAATACATGCATTTCCGCAGCATCTCCATTGAAGTTTATCGAACCAAAAAAGGCAACGTTTTGCGTCAAAAAAAGTCCCTGACCCTTTAAAAAAAAAAAAAAAAACGCACCAGGTGAAAATGCGGAGATGTGAACGTGTCCCTTAGGAAATCATTTTAAACGTACTGCTGTGCGTGTCTGCAAAACACAATGAAAAACGCCTAGATGAAAGCAGATTGTACAATCAGATTGTATAGTGTACAGCCAACCGTCTCGTTTTCATTCCTGCCGTCTCCATTGCTTCCACCAGCCGGGAATGACGTCCCGTGCACATGAGGCCAAGACGATGTAATACGAGGACGTGCCTAAGCAATCCATCGGGTTTGACACCTTCCACTACATAGCAGATAGTAGATCTAAGGCCAGGTTTACACCTATGCAGTTTGCGTTTGATCCGTTTTTACGGTGCTTTTTGCGCATGCGTTTTTTATGCGTTTTTTATGCGTTTTTTTCCCCCCAACTTGTTGCTGAGCAGATTAAAACACAAAACGCATCAAAAACGCAATACATGCATTTCCGCAGCGTCTCCATTGAAGTTTATCGAACCAAAGAAGGCAACGTTTTGCATCAAAAAAAGTCCCTGACCCTTTATATAAAAAAAAAACGCACTAGGTGAAAGTGCGAAGATGTGAACGTGTCCCGTCGGAAATCCTTTTAAACAGACTGCTGTGCAGAAACGCAGGGTCCGGGGAGACCGGATATAGTGAATGCAGGGTCTGGGGAGAGCGGATATAGTGAATGCAGGGTCCGGGGAGACTAGATATAGTGAATGCAGGGTCCGGGGAGACCGGATATAGTGAATGCAGGGTCCGGGGAGACCGGATATAGTGAATGTAGGGTCCGGGGAGAGCGGATATAGTGAATACAGGGTCCGGGGAGAGCGGATATAGTGAATGCGGGGTCCGGGGAGACCAGATATAGTGAATGCGGGGTCTGGGGAGACCAGATATAGTGAATGCGGGGTCCGGGGAGAGCGGATATAGTGAATGCAGGGTCCGGGGAGAGCGGATATAGTGAATGCGGGGTCCGGGGAGAGCGGATATAGTGAATGCAGGGTCCGGGGAGACCGGATATAGTGAATGCGGGGTCCGGGGAGAGCAGATATAGTGAATGCGGGGTCCTGGGAGAGCAGATATAGTGAATGCAGGGTCCGGGGAGACCGGATACAGTGAATGAGGGGTCCGGGGAGACCGGATATAGTGAATGCGGGGTCCAGGGAGAGCAGATATAGTGAATGCGGGGTCCTGGGAGTGCAGATATAGTGAATGCGGGGTCCGGGGAGAGCGGATATAGTGATTGTGGGGTCCGGGGAGAGCGGATATAGAGAATGCGGGGTCCGGGGAGACCAGATATAGTGAATGCAGGGTCTGGGGAGACCAGATATAGTGAATGCAGGGTTCGGGGAGACCAGATATAGTGAATGCGGGGTCCGGGGAGACCGGATATAGTGAATGCGGGGTCCAGGGAGACCGGATATAGTGAATGCAGGGTCCGGGGAGAGCGGATATAGTGAATGCGGGGTCCGGGGAGACCAGATATAGTGAATATACCCAAACGCAACGGAAAACGCCTAGACGAAAGGAGATTGTACAATCAGATTGCATAGTGTACAGCCAACCTTCTCGTTTTTATTCCTGCCTTTCATTGCTTCCACCAGCTGGGAATGACAGCAATTGCAGATGCCACAGAATTTCAAGTCAGTTGGTCTTGCGACTGGCACAGCCGATCGATTCTGCAAACCACCGCATTTTTGTCTTCCTTACAGAATAAACTTTTCGACCTCAAATTTGTTAGCGTCGCGGCGGGTCAATTGGCCATCCTACGTGACGGCGCGCTTTTTTCGACTTAACCGCTTGCAAAAAAAAAAAAAAGTCGCCCTAGCCTTCCGATCTCATCTATAAAAAAAAAAAAAGACAGGAAATCAATGGATGTGTGTGGAGGAAATCTTCCTGCTGCTCGGGGAGAGGGGCTGAGCTGCCTGTCAGTTGATGCTGCAGTCATCCACCAGAGCTGTGTCCTTGGCAGAGGCACAGAGTGACCTTGGATGTATATGGGGTGGGTGGGTGGGGGGGGGGATTCCTCAATGTGCTCCACTCTGATCAGGGGGACAATGAAGGACACGTGCACTGATTGCCGCACACACACACTGCACTGATTGCGGAGGCTGGGAGATGCGATCAGTCACATAGCACAAGCCAGGCACGTCTCAGTGTATCTGCATAGCCTGCCTGGGTGACACCGATGCAGCAGCGGTACTAGCACCCCGGGGCACTTGCAGCGAGCCTGTCACTCATCTGGAACACCAAGCCTGCAGAGTGGAGTACATCATTGCAAGCAGGCTGGTGTAAGAGGTGGGGGGGGGGGAGAGGAGAAGCCACCCATAAAAAGGTCTGCCAGGGATCTGCATGTATCCCACCCCTCCAGAGGGGAAGAGCAGCCTGCTTTTGCATGTTGCCCACGTCCTGGGCTCTTGGAAACTTTACCCTGGGCTCCCCGGAGGAGGAGGCTGCACAATGGGGCACCTTGTCCTGGGCAAGGGGCTCGTCATGTTTCCACTGTGATCAACAAGGACGCCTTCCCTGCTGCAGCCCTGCCATAAATACACAGGGGGCCAGTGCAGTACCACCGACCCCCCCAGCCCTATCCGTCCTTCTCCATGGGGTACGCAGACCCCTCTTCTGGCAGGGACCTGCTGGGCAACAGAACTTTGTTCTTCATCTTCATCTGCGCCTTCGCCCTGGTGACCTTGCTGCAACAGATCCTGTATGGCAGGAACTACATCAAGAGGTGAGCGACTTGAAGGGGGGGGGGGGAAGGTGGGCATGCATGGACCCTGCTAGGGCAAGAGTTGACCCTGTCCTTGTGCTGGTTGGCATGCATTGACCTTCGTCTTTCCCTGGAGGACCAGTGCCACCGGTAAAGGTCCTGGGTAGCAAGGTAACCCATCACTTCCCCAACCCAATACTGCTCTAATAGCTGTGTAAGAGGTTTACTTGTATTCGTACTGATTGTTATTAATATTATTATTATTATAAGTTACATTAACCACCTTCCATTCCTGAAGGCCAGTGCCACCAGCTCTTAGGCAGCAAGATAATATTACCCTCATCACTACCTTGTACAAGGGGTTTAAATATTTATTTGTACTCATATGGATCTTTTTTATTATTATTATTATTATTATTATTATTATTATTATTATTATAAGTTACATTAACCACCTTCCATTCCTAAAGGCCAGTGCCACCAGCATAGTTCTTAGGCAGCAAGATAATATTACCCTCATCACTACCTTGTACAAGGGGTTTAAATATTTATTTGTACTCATATGGATCTTTTTTATTATTATTATTATTATTATTATTATTATTATTATTATTATTATTATAAGTTACATTAACCACCTTCCATTCCTAAAGGCCAGTGCCACCAGCATAGTTCTTAGGCAGCAAGATAATATTACCCTCATCACTACCTTGTACAAGGGGTTTAATTATTTATTTGTACTCATATGGATCATTATTATTATTGTTGTTATTAATATTATTATTATGTGTTACATTAACCACCTTCTTTCCCTGGAGGACCAGTTCAACTAGTAAAGGTCTTGGGCAGCAAGGTAACCCATCACTTCCCCAACCCAATACTGCTCTAATAGGTGTGTAAGAGGTTTACTTGTATTCGTACTGATTGTTGTTGTTATTATTATTATTATTATTATAAGTTACATTAACCACCTTCCATCCCTGAAGGCCAGTGCCACCAGCATAGGTCTTAGGCAGCAAGATAATATTACCCTCATCCCTACCTTGTACAAGGGGTTTAAATATGTATTTGTACTCATATGGATCATTATTATTTATTATGATTATTATTAATAATAATAATAATAATAATAATAATAATAATATTATTGTTATTATAATTATGTGTTACAATAACCAACTTCTTTCCCTGGAGGACCAGTTCCACCAGTAAAGGTCTTGGGCAGCAAGGTAACCCATCACTTCCCCAGCCCAATACTACTCTAATAGCTGTGTAAGAGGTTTACTTGTATTTGTACTAATTGTTGTTGTTGTTATTATAATTATTATTATTAGTATAAGTTACATTAACCACCTTCCGTCTCTGAAGGCCAGTGCCACCAGCATAGCCTTGGGCAGCAAGATAATATTACCCTCATCACTACCTTGTACAAGGGGTTTAAATATTTATTTGTACTCATATGAATCATTATTATTGTTATTATTATTATAATTATGTGTTACATTAACCACCTTCTTTCCCTGGAGGACCAGTGCCACCAGTAAAGGTCTTGGGCAGCAAGGTAACCCGTTACTTCCCCAGCCCAATACTACTCTAATAGGTGTGTAAGAGGTTTACTTGTATTCGTACTGATTGTTGTTGTTATTATTATTATTATTATTATAAGTTACATTAACCACCTTCCATCCCTGAAGGCCAGTGCCACCAGCATAGGTCTTAGGCAGCAAGATAATATTACCCTCATCCCTACCTTGTACAAGGGGTTTAAATATGTATTTGTACTCATATGGATCATTATTATTTATTATTATTATTATTATTATTAATAATAATAATAATAATAATAATAATATTATTGTTATTATAGTTATGTGTTACAATAACCAACTTCTTTCCCTGGAGGACCAGTTCCACCAGTAAAGGTCTTGGGCAGCAAGGTAACCCATCACTTCCCCAGCCCAATACTACTCTAATAGCTGTGTAAGAGGTTTACTTGTATTTGTACTAATTGTTGTTGTTGTTATTATAATTATTATTATTAGTATAAGTTACATTAACCACCTTCCGTCTCTGAAGGCCAGTGCCACCAGCATAGCCTTGGGCAGCAAGATAATATTACCCTCATCACTACCTTGTACAAGGGGTTTAAATATTTATTTGTACTCATATGAATCATTATTATTGTTATTATTATTATAATTATGTGTTACATTAACCACCTTCTTTCCCTGGAGGACCAGTGCCACCAGTAAAGGTCTTGGGCAGCAAGGTAACCCGTTACTTCCCCAGCCCAATACTACTCTAATAGGTGTGTAAGGGGTTTACTTGTACTCGTACTGATTGTTATTATTATTATTATTATTATTATAAGTTACATTAATCACCTTCCATCCCTGAAGGCCAGTGCCACCAGCATAGGTCTTGGGCAGCAAGATAATATTACCCTCATCACTACCCCTCTATTATTGTACAAGGGGTTTCAATATTTATTTGTACTCATATGGATCCTTACTATTATTTTTATTATTATAATTATGTGTTACATTAATCACCTTCTTTCCCTGAAGGGCCAGTGCCACCAGCATAGGTCTTGGGCAGTGAGATAACATTACTCCCCACCACCACCCCTCTGATATTGTAAAAGGTATTTAAAATGTTTGTCTGTATTCATATCGATTATTATTATTAATAATAATAATAATAATAATAAGTGTTACAATAACCATCTTCCTTCCCTGGAGGGCCGGTACCACCAGCATAGGTCTTGGGGAGCGAGATAATATTACTCCCCATCACCACTCCTCATATATTGTTTAAGGGGTTTAAAATGTTTATCTGTACTCATATGAATCATTAATATTTTTATTATCATTATTATTTGTTACATTAACCACCTTCTTCCCCTGGTAGGCCATTGCCACCAGCACAGGTCTTCAGGGCAGCAAGGTAACCCATCACTTCCTCAACCCAACATTACTCTAATAATAGGTATTTAAGAGGTTTATTTGTACTCATACTGATTGTTATTATTATGTGTTATATTGACCACCTTCTTTCCCTGGAGGGTCCATGCCAACAGCATAGGTATTGGGCAGCAAGATAATATTGCCCCATCACCAACCTCTATTATTGTAAAGTGGATTTAACATATTTATTTGTACTTCTATGGATCGTTATTATTATTATTATTATTATTATTAATAATAATTACATTACCCACCTTCTTTCCCTTGAAGGCCACTGTCAACAGCATTGGTCTTGGGCAGTAAAATAATATTTCCCCCATCACTGCCCCTCTAATATTAATAAGTTGATTTAAAATATTTATTTGTACTTATATGGATTATTATTATGTGTTACATTACCCACCTTCCTTCCTTGGTGGGCTGGTGCCAATAGCATAGGTCTTAGCTGGCAAGATAATATTGCGCCCCTCATCACCCATCATAATAGGGGTTCAAATTGTTTATTTGTACTTATACAGATTATTTTTATTATTAAGTGTTACATTAACCTCCTCCTTTATCATGTGGGTATGAATTGCCCCCCTTCTGTTTCTGGTGGGCATGCATTTATCTCCTTCTTTCCTGAAGGGCCAGTGTTTAAAATGTTTATTTGTACTCATACTGATTATTTTTATTATTATGTGTTACATTAACCATCTTCTCTCTCTGGAGGGTATGAATTGACCACCTTGTTCTGTTTCTGGTGGGCATGCATTAATCTCCTTCATTTCTGGAGGGTCAGTGCCACCATCTCAGGTCTTGGGCAGCAAAGTAACCCATCACCCACCTCTACCACTGCACTAGTCGCTTAAAATGTTTTTTGGTACAGATATAGATTGCTGTTATTGTTTTTATCATGGTTACATTATATATCTGTTATGTTACGAAGTTCTAACTTATAGGGGTTAAAAATCTGTATGCACGGAATCTTGGCATAGTAGACCCCTTCCACTACTGTACTAGGTGTATAAATGTTCATTGGCACAGATACGGATTGTTTTTATGATTATTATTGCTGTTATTATGTGTTACATTACATAATAATGGTATTTCTTCTATTTTATTTAGTGAAGGTTGAATATTCCTATTGGTCACGTTAGATATGTACAGTATGTCACCGCTGATGAAGGGGGGTTGCATGAAGTATTAATGTATACAGTTTGGGGAACATATTGAACATGTAGAGATGTTTTGTGAGTTCCAAGACCAGCATCTGTAATAGAAAGGCAGTATGGAAGATGCAGGGGCTCCACATATTGTTCTCTGACATTTCATGGTGATCTATATTGGTGTCTATAGGAACGTGTACAAGCAGAAATGTTGTTGGTAGTGCTGGTGCCTATAGAACTGATATGATGTGAATGTGGGCAGGGGTACTGGCACCTATAGAAATGGGTATGATGTGAGTGTGGGTGAGGGTACTGCCCCTATATTACTGGGTATGATGTGAGTGTGGGCGGGGGTACTGGCCCCTATATTACTGGGTATGGTGTGAGTGTGGATTGGGGTACTGGCACCTATATTACTGGGTATGTGTGAGTGTGGGTAAGGGTACTGGCCCCTATATTACTGGGTATGGTGTGAGTGTAGGTGAGGGTACTGGCCCCTATATTATGGGGTATGATGTGAGTGTGGGTGAGGGTACTGGCCCCTATATTACGGGGTATGATGTCAGTATGGGTGAGGGTACTGGCCCCTATATTACTGGGTATGAAGTGAGTGTGGATTGGGGTACTGGCACCTATATTACTGGGTATGGTGTGAGTGTGGATTGGGGTACTGGCACCTATATTACTGGGTATGATGTGAGTGTGGGTAAGGGTACTGGCCCCTATATTACTGGGTATGGTGTGAGTGTGGGTGAGGGTACTGGCCCCTATATTATGGGGTATGATGTGGGTGAGGGTACTGGCCCCTATATTACGCGGTATGATGTCAGTGTGGGTGAGGGTACTGGCCCCTATATTACTGGGTATGAAGTGAGTGTGGATTGGGGTACTGGCCCCTATATTACTGGGTATGATGTGAGTGTGGGTAGGGGTACTTGCCCATATATTACTGGGTACGATGTGAGTGTGGATGGGGGTACTGGCCTCTATATTACTGGGTATGATGTGAGTGTGGGTGAGGATACTTGCCCATATATTACTGGGTATGATGTGAGTGTGGATGGGGGTACTGGCACCTATATTACTGGGTATGCTGTGAGTGTGGATGGGGGTACTGGCACCTATATTACTGGGTATGATGTGAGTGTGGGTGAGGGTACTGGCTCCTATATTACTGAGTATGATGTCAGTGTGGGCAGGGGTACTGGCACCTATATTACTGGTTATGATGTGAGTGTGGGTGAGGGTACTGGCTCCTACATTACTGGGTATGATGTGAGTGTGGGCGGAGGTACTGGCCCCTATATTACTGGATATGATGTCAGTGTGGGTGAGGGTACTGGCCCCTATATTACTGGGTATGATGTGAGTGTGGGCGGAGGTGCTGGCCCCTATATTACTGGGTATGATGTTAGTGTGGGTGGGATATTGGCTCCTATAGTGTGGGTTTACTGGCATGTATAGAACTGAGTATGGGTATGAGGTGAGTGTTCATACTAGAACCTATAGGGGAACAGACCTAATGCCTATAGAGCTCTGTACAATATGTGTGTGGTTGGTGGTGCTGGTGCCTATGTAACTGTGATGTGAGAATGGCTGGTAGAAAAGATACCTATTGAACTTTATTGAGGGTGTGGGTAGTAGAATCGGTGAATGGTAGCTTATGATTGTATATCAAGATCATATCTGAGCTATCGAACCTAATCCACAAGAAGTATGACAACCATCCCAACCTATACCCAGCCTTAGCAGTAAGGTGCACATGGAAGGACAATGCACATCGCAAACAAACAAAGGATTTCCCAGCAACACTTACCAGCCAGCCTGCAAAACAACCGATTTGGCCCAAATTGGTTGTTTTGCAGGCTGGCTGGTAAGTGTTGCTGGGAAATCCTTTGTTTGTTTGCAGTTGATCCCAATCCCTCTGTGTGATAAGACATTGTTCATAAAATAAATCAATCACGTACGGAAGCGCGTTACCATCATACGGTAGACCAAAACCCAAACTCTAAAATCTCCTAAAAGCTATAAAATGTTGCTGTCATTTCAAAAGCAATTCTCAATCCTTTTAAATCTGCAACTTGTATTAAGTGCCCATTCGCACCAAAACGCAATGTAGAAAAGGAGCGTTCTGTACGCAGGTGAAAGCGCTGCCTCTGTAAGAGGCATACGGGTGCCAAAGAATTGTTTTTGCCTCCTCTAAATGCATCGCGTTTGCAGCTACTAAATCGCATGGTGCTGCAGGACCATGTGGTTCGTTGTGGTATGTTCTGAAAAAGTAGTGCTTGCACTACTTTTTTTTTCCACGTTCCAGTGTGTTTTTCAGCCTATTAAAAAGGATGGGCAGTCAAATCCGCTCCTCACAGAAACGCGTGGGATCGGCCCTAAAGAATTACCTGTGATCTGGCAAGAAGGACCCTGCTCAGGTATTTCCTGTTAGGGGCTGACAACTGTCTCCCTAACTGTGCTCCTGTGTTGTCATCCTTTCATTTGTGCCCTTTGTGGAGTCTACAGGCGGCTATGCCAACATCCATTTCTCAGGCATGGTCCACCATTGTCATCATCAGGAAGACAACCCTGATCGGTGGTGCCCAGCTGGAGTGAGTTCATGTGAGATCAGCAGAAGAAAAAAAAGGATAAGGTTTACATCGACTCAAAATTGAGTCTGAATTGGGATGAAATGAAGCCGTGTTGGAAATGGGAGTCCGAGGAGTGACAGGACTGTAAGAGGCTTATAAAGGGAGTTCTCTGTCTACAAGGAAGTTGCCACTTAATGTAATGACTGGGAAATCTTCTGCTTTTTCCACTACTTATGTTCAGCATTACAGAGCGGTAGCTGTGCCATGCATTTTAGGATATTCATTTTTTTTTTTGCTATTTGTCACAAAAAGGTTTTAAACTATTTTAGAAATGGGTTGACATCTGCTGCGGCTATTGTCATTTGTAACAAAAAAACAAAACAAAAAAAAAAGCTCCTATATAATGTACATAATTCCAATATAAAACAGATAATTCCAAAACATTGTACATAATTCCAATATAATACAGATAATTCCAATACAATGTACATAATTCCAATATAATACAGATTATTCCAATTTAATGTACATAATTCCAATATAGCACACATAATTCCAATATAATGTACATAATTCCAATATAAAACAGAATTCCAAAATAATGTACATAATTCCAATATAATATAGATAATTCCAATACAATGTACATTATTCCAATAAAACACACATAATTCCAATATAATACAGATTATTCCAATTTAATGTACATAATTCCAATACAATGTACATAATTCCAATATAACACACATAATTCCAATATAAAACAGAATTTCAAAATAATGGACCTGCAGGATCGTGTGGCAGGACTGGAGTGGATTAAAGATAGGAAAGTACACAGATCTTTTTATACAGGTTATGAGGGTCTAACCCAGGGTTCCTCAACCAGGGTTCCATGGGTTCCTCCAGAGGTTGCTCGGGGTTCCTTGAGCAATGAGCAACTTATGCCTCTCAGATATGTTCCCACTGACACCATTGGTCTTTCTAGGTCTCTGTAAGAGGGGTAATTCTTCCTAATGACCACAAGTATATTTTTATGTATTTATTTCAGGTACTTATATTGAGCCGTCAATTTACACAGCACTTTACATATATATTGTACATTCACATCAGTCCCTAACCCTCAAGGGGTGTACAATCTAAGGTCCCTAACTCACATTCATACATACACATACTAGGGCCAATTTAGACAGGAGACAATTCACCTACCAGCATGTCTTTGGAGTGTGGGAGGAAACCGGAGTACCTGAAGGACACCCACACAGGCACAGGGAGAACATGCAAACTCCAGGCAGGTGGTGTTGTGGTTGGGATTTGAACCAACTACCCTAGTACTGCCAGATGGAAGTGCTAACCATTTTGCCCCTGTGCTGCCCAATATATGGCGCATTCTTCCCACTGACCATCACACCAATGTATCACTAGTTGTAGATATAGTCATTTTTAGCAGGGGGTCCCCAAGACCTGAAATTTATCTTAGGGGTTTCTCTGTCTTGAAAAGTTTGAGAAAGACTGGTCTAACCCTTACCTACTGTATCCGAAACTAACAAATAAAATCTGCCATACAAGAGCAGGAGAATGCTGGATATAAAAACAAAGTGCAGCTTTGACCACAGTTAACCACTTGTCCTCTTGAATTTTTACCCACCCCCCTTCCTGACCAGACCATTTTTTGCGTTACTTTAACTGACAATTGCGCGGTCATGCAACGCTGCACCCAAATTAAATTTACGTCCTTTTTTTCCCACGAATTGAGCTTTCTTTTGGTGGTTTTTGCCTGTGCGTTCATTTTTAGCGCTATAAAAAAAAAGGCAGACAATTTTGAGAAAAAAACTATATTTTGGACTTTTTGCTATTAAGCATGTCCAGTAAAAAAATTTTAAAAAATCAAATTTCATCAAAAGTTTCAGCCAAAATGTATTCTGCTAACATGTCTTTGCTAAAAAAAAATTCCAAGACATGTAAATTAATTGGTTTACGTGAAAGTTATAGCGTTT
Organism: Staurois parvus; assembly: GCF_062004578.1. NCBI lineage: Eukaryota > Metazoa > Chordata > Amphibia > Anura > Ranidae > Staurois > Staurois parvus. The sequence goes on along the minus strand of NW_028320095.1, from coordinate 79,886 downwards.
ACAAATGCCGGTATATATACTGAGATTTTGTGTTTTTGTTTTCACTAGTAATGGCGGCGATCAGCGACTTATAGCTGGACTGCGGCGGACATTCTGACACTGGGGGGTAACTGACTTGGTGTCACTGAGGTCCCCAGTGACACCAGTAGTGATCATTCTTAAAAAGAAAGCACTGACACTGTACTAATGGCACTGGGCAGGAAGGGGTTAATGTGAGGGGCAATTGAAGGGTTAAAGACCCACAATTTTGAGAAAAAAAAACAATATTTTTGACTTTTGGCTATTAAACAAGTCCGGTAAAAAAAAATTTTAAAATCAAATTTCGTCAAAAATTTAGGCCAAAATGTATTCAGCTCCGTCTTTGCTTAAAAAAATTCCCAAATACGTATAAATGAATTGGTTTACGCAAAAGTTATAGCGTTTACAAATGGTGGAATATATACTGGGATTTTTTTTTTCTTTTACTAGTAACTGCGGGACTGCAGCGGGCATTATGATACTGGGGGGCACTGATTTGGTGTCATCCCCAGTGACACCAATACAGTGATCAGTGCTAAAAAAAGCACCGACACTGTACTAATGGCACTGGGCAGGAAGGGGTTAATATCTGGGGCGATCAAAGGGTTACCTGTGTGCAGGGACTGTTTTACTATGGGGTGGTGTCTGTGTGCTTCACTGTGCACAGCCATCCAAAGCAGTGTGCCAGAGCTGACAGGGAGAACTGTTCGTAAACAAAACAGTTCTCCTCCCTGTCGGAGATCCTCAGTAATCACTGGCGAGTAATCACAAGCTGCGACCTGGTGATTGGCAGCTGCGAATGGCACCGCGGGTAGGGTGTGCGCACGCCCCCTACCCGGAAATGCAATATCATATATATATAGACATGATTTTGCACACCCGTGCTGCCCTATACCATTATTTATGGGAAACGGTTAAATATTTCCCTTGCTATAGGCCATTTGCATGCCTCTCAAAGCCTGGCTGGAAAACTCCCAAAGATGGAGTCTTCCCATCCTGCTTTGTTGCTAGGACATTGCTAAGACACTCCTAGCCGATTCAAACCCCCTCGCATGCGGCTCTCTTTCCCCTATCACAGTATCTCTGAGCTCAGCGACGCTGCGATTATAGCGGGTATGTGGTGGGGTTTGAGAGCTCAGTCCTATAATGCTGGGGGGTGTACAGTAACAGCCGAGAGTGTCTTAGCAACATCTTAGCAACAAGGCAGGACAGGATGCCGTCTCTGGGAGTTTTTTGGCCAGGCTTCGGGAGGTATGTAAATTGCCTGCACCTACAGCAGGGGCATTATCCAACTTTAGTGAAGGTTGCACAGTCAGCTTTTATCTACAGACACCCCCAGGGGCGGACTGACAACTCATGGGGCCCCCGGGCAATAGGGGATCATGGGGCCCCTGTGTCCTTGCCCAAACTCAAAAAAGCCTATGAAAAAGGTACCAGGGGCATCTTATGGGGCCCCCTACTGATCCCAGGCCCTCGGGCAGTGCCCAAATTTCCAATTGGTCAGTCCGCCCCTGGACACCCCTTACCTTCATAGGCAGTTTTTGACAAAGATGAATTACCCCTTTAAGAGAGGATTTCTCTTCCCTTTTGGAGAGATTTCCTCTTGCGTGTTTTTATTTGGGACAGGAAATGAGGGGAAATCTCTACAATAGAAAACAAAATGGGGTTTTAAATCTTCCCCACTTTATTCAAAAGTTAAAAAAAAAAGTTTGGGCTAAAAGTACAGATTTGACCACAAAAAAATTAACCAGGGTGAAAATAGAATATTCTTAGCTAGGTTCGCACTGTGTTGTCATGCATTTTCGTGCACTCTTATAAAATCTGTGGGTCCAAAAATGCATCAAAAGAAGCATTTGCACCGTACTTTAACAAAATTGGTTCCACAGACCTTAAAGTGTTACTAAACCCACAACAGTACAATCAGTCTGTAGATGCAGTAAAGCATGCTTGTTATACTCACTGTGGAACCTAAGGGGTTATTCCTCTGCATTGTGTAAAAAGGATGTTTGATCCTGTCTTCTCTGATCCTCCCCTTCTTCTACTGTCCCCAATCTATCTGCTGATAGTACAGAGCCTTGGGGGCAAGCAGCACATGCTGTGTGGTGTGTATTGCTAGAGAGTTTTTTTTTTCTTGGGAGAGTGCGTGTGATCAGCACAGGGCCAATCGACACTGTCCAGACACAGGTCAAGGGCTATGCAGCCTCATAGGACAATCAGGGGAGAATGAAAACTCCTCCTACAAGCTTAAACCAGTGCTCTGCTGGACAATGTTAGAAGTCACAAGACTGCTGTAACTGCTGATGAGAAAAGGTATTTAGCAGTTTATATTTACTAAAATAATTGCATTTCCATGTTGTATGTACTGTGGGAGACCAGATATAGTGAATGCAGAGTCCGGGGAGACCAGATATAGTGAATGCAGGGGGACGGGAAGACCGGATATAGTGAATGCGGGGTCTGGGGAGACCAGATATAGTGAATGCAGGGTCCGGGGAGACCAGATATAGTGAATGCAGGGTCCCGGGAGACCGGATATAGTGAATGCAGGGTCCCGGGAGACCAGATATAGTGAATGCTGGGTCCGGGGAGACCGGATATAGTGAATGCGGGGTCCGGGGAGACCAGCTATAGTGAATGCAGGGTCCAGGGAGAGCGGATATAGTGAATGCGGGGTCCGGGGAGACCGGATATAGTGAATGCGGGGTCCGGGGAGACCGGCTATAGTGAATGCAGGGTCCGGGGAGAGCGGATATAGTGAATGCAGGGTCCAGGGAGAGCGGATATAGTGAATGCAGGGTCCGGGGAGAGCAGATATAGTGAATGCAGGGTCCGGGGAGACCAGATATAGTGAATGCAGGGTTCGGGGTTTAGTATCACTTGTGAATGGGAGCTTAGCTGCACTGCAGAACAACACATAGGTGTGAACAGGCAACAAAGACAGTAATGGGATTCCTCTTGTTGTGCATTGTCACAAAGTCCGACACACAACGAATCTCACAGATATGAAAAGGGACTTTAAGCCCAACTCCAGGACTTCCTAGTTGAAGTTTAGGGGACATAGAAAAGATCAATTTACCTGATCCCCTGCTATGCTAGACCGGCCCCTGCACCATCTTCTCCTACATGCTGCAGCGCTCTAAGGTCCTGACGTCATCAAGGCCAATGCAGGGTCAACAGCCCTGCACTGGACATGATGACGCCAAGGGACAGTCCACCACCTGGAGTATAGGGGAGCTCGTTATCTGCCAGGGGAGCAGAGGATCGAGAAAGTAAAGCAGCAAAACTCTCCCCTGGACTAAACTAAACAAGCAGTTAACCCCTGCAATGCCGCCTCAGCCCCACTGCGAGGGATTATTTTTACATTTCCCAGAATTGAACTTTAAAACAGGGAGCTCGGGAAATCATTAAATATAGGCACTTAACATTTTAACTTTCTTTTTTAACAAGAGAACAGCTAAGGAACTCCCCAGTCTGGTGCCCTCAACAATCTTGGCTTCCAAAAATCATCCGGAGTATAACCAGCCTAAGTGATCTATATAGGAAATCTTCTGCAGCATCCTCCAGCTCTCCCAATAGCTGACACTGGGGTTGCTATATGCGGCTGCAGACTAATGTGTCTTCCCGTACAGGCGTCTCGGGGGGTTTGTATCCTGCATTACAGCCAAATCCGGAGCCCTTTCCTGGCGCTTTGTGAAATTACTACGCAGCTTTATCGATCGTGTTACGTGGACACTTTCACTTTTCCGCGAAGGGTTTTTCTGTGACGTCGGTTGCTGTATATACTCACGGCGTTCTTATCGCGGCTGCTCTGATTGGTCTTCCAGGTCCTCCTTTTCTATGTGCAACCTTGATGTGACATTGTCATGATAAAATACTAGAAAGCCATCGATCGCAGGCCGCTTCTGGTCATAGTCAGAGGTTTGCTGCCTACTGCAGTTTCCTTTCGGGGAAATCCGCTCACATTTGGAGACACCAAATAGTATGTCAATCCATCCAAAGATTTACAGATGGTCTTTGAAAAATGCAGGCTAATTAAGGTTGTCCATGAAAAAAAAAGTCTGTTAAGATATTGATTTTCCATCCTGGATTTGACTGTAAGCCAAGTACAGGAGATGATTAACAGGAAAAAAAAAATACTGGAAGAAGGAAACTGGAACCAAAGTCGACCTTCCCAGAGAACCCAAAGTTCAATCTCACCTCCAACCTCCTTCGTCCGAGACCACCCAAGCTCAAGGATCATGTTATCTGCAAATACCAACTTGTCTTCCGTTGATCATCTTAGAGGGCAACACTAGTATATTTCCATCAAGTGCATGTCTTGTAGATGTTACTTGCACTTTACTTGCAGTTGAACTTGTTGTCGAGTCACTACAAATAGAACAAACCAGAGATGAATGGCTCTTGAAATAGAGAAGAAAGCTCAGTGCTAATAGGCATTACTTGGTCACCGTGTACCTACAGGAACTTACATTCACCAAGATGTTCTTATCACGACAAACCATTTTGGTCCAACAGTCGCAATGTTTAGCTATTTGAACCTACACCAGATGATTAACAGAAAAAAAAAATACCGGAAGAAGGAAACTAGAACCAAAGTCGACCTTCCCAGGGAACCCAAAGTTCATACTCACCTCCAACCTCCTTCCTCCGGGACCAACCAAGCTCAGGGTTCGTTATCTGCAAATACCAACTTGTCTTCTGTTTATCATTTTAGAGGGCAACACTGGTATATTTCCATTGAGTGCATGTCTTGTAGATTTTACTTGCACTTTACTTGCACTTGAACTTGTTGTCGAGTCACTACAAATAGAACAAACCAGAGATGAATGGCTCTTGAAATAGAGAAGGAAGCTCAGTGCTAATAGACATTATTTGGTCACCGTGTACCTACAGGAACGTACATTCACCGAGACGTTCTTATCACGACAAACCATTTTGGTCCAACAGTGGCAATGTTTAGCTAATTAAATCTACACCGGATGATCAACAGGTAAAAAAATACTGGAAGAAGGAAACTGGAACCAAAGTCGACCTTCCCAGAGAACCCAAAGTTCATGCTCACCTCCAACCTCCTTCGTCCGAGACCACCCAAGCTCAAGGATCATGTTATCTGCAAATACCAACTTGTCTTCTGTTGATCATCTTAGAGGGCAACACTAGTATATTTCCATCGAGTGCATGTCTTGTAGATTTTACTTGCACTTTACTTGCAGTTGAACTTGTTGTCGAGTCACTACAAATAGAACAAACCAGAGATGAATGGCTCTTGAAATAGAGTAGAAAGCTCAGTGCTAATAGGCATTACAGGCGTACCTCGGATTACGAATTTAATGCGTTCTGCAGGACTTTTCGTATTGTGAAAAATTCGTAAGCTAAAACGCGGTTTCCCATAGGAATGCATTGAAAACCAATTAATCCGTTCCGGAGGTCAGAAAAAAGTAAAAAAAAAGTCTTATCTGTTCAAAACTCTTTATAAAGTGCACTTTAAAGGCACAAATACTGTACAGGGACGTGATTAAAAAAAATTTGTAAATGCATTAAAAATTAATTAATCCGTTTGTATTGCGAAAGAATTAGTAAACCAAGGCATTATTTTCAATGGATTTTCATTTGTAAACCGAAAATTACATTAACTGATGCATTCGTAAACCGAGGTACACCTGTAGTTGGTCACCTTGCACCTACAGGAACTTACATTCTCCGAGACGTTCTTATCACGACAAACCATTTTGGTCCAACAGTGGAAATGTTTAGCTATTGGAACCTACACCAGTACTAAAGGACTTCTTATGTTTAACCGCTTCCCGACCGCCCTATAGCAGAAATACTGCTACAGGGTGGTACGGTTGCGCAAAATAACGTATATTTATGTGATTTTGCATTTCCAAGTAGGGGGCGCTGGAGGCACGTGCGCGTCCTACCTGTGCTGCCATTCGTGGCCGCGGCTGTCAATCACTGAGTCTCGGCCGTCAGCTCCTGTACACTGCTTTGCATGGCTGTGCACGGTACAGCCATGCAAAGTAGTGTGCTTACAGTGAAGCACACGGACACAGCACTTAGTAAAACAGCACACTGTTAACCCTTTGATCGCCTCTCATGTTAACCCCTTCCTGCCCAGTGCCATAAGTACAGTGTCAGTGCTTTTTTTTTAGCACTGATCACTGTATCGGTGTCACTGGGGATGTCAGTGACACCAAGTCAGTTCCCCCCAGTGTCAGAATGCCCACCGCAGTCCCACTGTAAGTCGCTGATCGCCGCCATTACTAGTAACAAAAAAATCCCAGTATATATACCGCCATTTGTAAACGCTATAACTTTTACTTCAACCAATTAATTTACACGTATTGAGATTTTTTTTTTAGCAAAGACATGGAGCAGAATACATTTTGGCCGAAATTTATGACGAAATTTGATTTTTGAAATTTTTTTACTGGACATGTTTAATAGCAATATTATTTTTTTCTCAAAATTGTCGCTTTTTTTTTTATAGAGCAAAAAATAAAAAACGCACAGGCGATCAAATACCACCGAAAGAGGGGAAAAAGATTTGTGGGGAAAAAAGGATGTAAATTTCATTTGGGTGCATGACTGCACAATTGTCAGTTAAAGTAACACAGCACCGTAATGCAAAAAATGGCCTGGTCAGGGAGGGGGGGGGGAGAATCCTCAGGAAGGCAAGGGGTTAAATGGAATACTAAAATAAATAAACAAATAAATGAATAAACCTGATATTCAGAACATAGAAGCAAGTAAAGCCCAACTTCAGGAATTGGAATTACCAAAAAAAAAACCATCCCTTGCAATGGGCCACCACCCTCCCCCATTGCTGCAAGGGTTAAATGCTCAATAAATTTAGGGGATGAAGCTTTCAGCCATCTTGGACCAATGTAACTATGAATATGCCATACTTTGCCGAATAACCCCCCCTCCCCCTACTATCTACTACAATGATTTTCAGCTTCCATGGGGATCCCACAAGTATGGCACATACATATGTAGGTCCGACATAGATGGATTGAATCTCGGTTGGTTCAGCAGGGACTAGAAGAGATTTGATCCATCTATGGACAGGCTGAGTCGTTGGATCGACTTGGGTACAAACAGCATGTCTGATTTCTATAAGTGTTCTCCCAGCAGGGATAGCCAACCGCCCCATCCCTCCTCCCCCCAGGAGAATACAATAGATTCACGGGACGTATTCCCCCATCAACACTGATTTTCTTTCCTGCAACCCATGGTCATCATCTATTGCCTGCCTTACATTGGTCCAAGCTGGACCACTGTAACTATGTAAGAGCTACCATGTCTGGAATTCATGTTTCTGCCATGCTTTCTATGCATGTGTAGCACTACCCCCTTAGGAGTCGCTAAATTTTTGGGTCCCCCTATAGTCCTGCACAGCCAGGCAACACGTATTTTCCACACAGACTTGCATGCAGGAGACAGTAACTCGTCCTTGATCTTGTTTTTTGCATTTTATTAGGATATTTCAACTTGGATGGCGTAGGGGATGTCCAAGGGTAACAGCAACAAAGGACAAACTTTCCTGGAACTATATACAAGTCTTTACAGCAAAAATGATCTTCTGGAGAGCTAGCCAGCATCTCCTGTAGTACCACCCCAGATCTCAGATTGTCTTCGTCCAACTGTTCTGGGTGAATCCCTGAGCAGGGGTTCCAGTATCTGCCACTTTAAAAGAAGACAGTCCTGGGTAGCAAGCTAGTCCATTTTCCCACCGAAGTGCTCCTTCTCCATACTGACCCAGGGGGTGCAGGTCTACTCACTCAGGCCTTCTCCTATGCTGCTGGTGGGTCGGTGGCTGCTACCAGGAATTCTAGCTGGACCATTTCTTCCCTGCTGTATAGGTGGTCCTCACACTGGGGGCTGGTGAAGTCCTGAGCTGTCCTCCTTCCAAGCTTTCCTGCCTGTAGGTGAGCTCCTCTCCATCTGAGCCCCCTCCCAGGCTCCTGCTGTCCAGCCTCACTTCTCCATCCTCCACCCAAACTCTCCTGCTGCTGAGCAGTCTCTGTCACTTGGCTGTCCTGACCCCATGCCAAGCCTCTTGTTGGGGATTGGCCAGGATCCCTCAAAAGTGCAGATCAGCCACTCCTTACCTCCGCCCACTGCTTCTGGAACTTTCTCCAAAGTTCTAGTGCAGGGGGAAGTCTCAGAGAACTGATGTGCAGAGCCACAATTTGAACCCTCTCTGACTGTTGCACCTGGGCTGCTACTTAGCCCCTGTCTAACAATTTATTTATCTAGCACCCCCTAGCTGCCTAGGAGGGTGCTACACATGGCAGAAGTGACAGCAACAGTGTCTCTGCAAAGGCCCTACCCCAAATATTGCATACTCATCTTTTCTGAGGTTTCGTGCTGCACCTTTCCTTCATCACAACAGGCACTCCAATCAGCATTGCTTGCAACTCTGGGGGGAGAGGTGTATTCACTATTTTGGCCATTTTAATTGCCATTGGTTGTAGCAACAGGCTGCTAGGCCCAAGCACTGTCACAGGGAAGCAGGTCATGTGTTCCCCCATAGACAAAAGCACTGGGATAGAGTGCAGGCAAGTACAGTGGTGTATTTAGGTTTTGTGCCACCCTAGGCAACACAAAAATCGTCTGCCCCCACGGACACCGACCAACACCCCCCCCTTCCTCCTCCTACAGAGAGAGCCTGACATTGACCAACAACACCCCTGCCCCCCACTTGGGAGAGCCTTCCACTACCCACCGGGGGGGGGGGGTAGTGGAAGGTTCTCCCAGGTGGGGGGCAGGGGTGTTGAGCTGTGAAGATGGGTATCTTTCTCTCTATTGCAGGGGGGGGCCTGCAATAGAGAGAAAGACACCCATCTTCACAGCTCCGGACATCCACGGGCACGAGAGTCAGGCTGTACATACACCATCAATCAGCCCGCAGCCTCTCTCGGATCCCACCTGGTTCCCATGGTGCACGTGTCACTTCTTCCATCCCTTCTTCTGGGGGGATGTGCTGCCCCCCTGAAAAATTCCGCCCTAGGCAAGTGCCTTGTTTGCCTTGTGGTAAATACACCCCTGGGCAAGTAGAGTGAGCCCTTTGAAAATTTTTGATCAAGGTGATAGTGTCCCTTTAAAATTATTGCTCATATATCATATAATATTCTCATTCTTGTGTAGGCTCAGTTCTCTGTAGGATTGGCTGGTATTGGCAGGAATTATTATTATTATACAGGATTTATATAGCGCCAACAGTTTGCTCAGCGCTTTACAATATAACGGGAGACAATACAATTACAATACATTTCAGTACAGAAGGAATAGGAGGGCCTGGCCCGTGGAGCTTACAATCTAAAGGAAGGGGGAGGTGATACAAAAGGTGATAGCTGCGGGGGATGATCTGGTGGAGGTGATTCAAGTACAGTTCTTAGGTGGAGGTGGGGTAGGCTTTCCTGAAGAAGTGAGTTTTCAAAGATCGCCTAAAGACAGACAGGGTGGGGGCTGAGCGGACATGCTGTGGTAGGGAGTTCCAGAGGACGGGAGAGGCTCTTGAGAAGTCCTGGAGGTGAGCGTGGGAGGAGGGATGAGGGAGCTAGAGAGGAGGACATCATGGGAGGAGCAGAGTGGGCGATTTGGACGATATCTATGGATGAGGTTGGCGATGTAGCTAGGGGCAGTGTTGTGGATGGCTTTGTAAGCTGTGGTTAGTATTTTGAATTTTATACGTTGGGTTAGTGCAGTGTTTCTCAACTCCAGTCCTCATGGACCTCCAACAGGTCATGTTTTCAGGATTTCCATTATTTTGCACAGGTGATTTGATCAGTTTCACTGGCTTAGTAATTACCACAGCTGTTTCATCTGAGGGAAATCCTGAAAACATGACCTGTTGGGGGTCCATGAGGACTGGAGTTGAGAAACACTGGGTTAGTGGAAGCCAGTGAAGGGATTGGCAGGAATATTCCGGTCTTTTCTTATCTCCTAGGGGGTGATAATAAGCATCTCCTGTGGTCTGAGAAGGTGACCATGGGAGGTCCATAAGTGGTGTCAATCCTCTGCTGAGCAGAAGAAGTAAAGTGTGCTGCTGTCACATCAGTTGATGATTCTAGAGCTCTGATGACCTGATTATTAACATCTAGTCAGGGGAGGACTGACAACTCATGGGGCCCCCGGGCAATAGGGGATCATGGGGCCCCTGTGTCCTTGCCCAAACTCAAAAAAGCCTATGAAAACGGTACCAGGGGCATCTCATGGGGCCCCCTACTGACCCCGGGCCCTTGGTCAGTCCGCCCCTGTATCTAGATATCTTCTTGCCTGCCGTTCTCAGGTAGATATCTGTCTGTCTGTAGCCACCTTAAACAGGAAATTTAAACTGAAACCTCATTTTAATATCAAATCAAATCTCTTCTATTTAGGTTAAAAATGAGATCAGCTGATAACCCCATTAGCTGATCTCATTTTTAACCTAAATTGTTGTAATTTCATTAGTTGATTTTTTTTTATTTTTTTTCAACTGAAACAATCAATGGTATGTGTTATGTCGTGGCGGCCGGCATGCTCTGCAGTGCAGTCTGATGTTGGTGTAGTTTTAATCTCGTTGGGCTGTCTCCTCTGTGTGACATTGCTCGGTAGCTGGAGGATTGTAATGCTCTGACATCATTTATTATGTTTTGATGGAGCTACGTTAGTGACACATTTATATACTGAGCTTTCATTGGCCCTCTCTTACACCGTGTGTTCCGGTGACCTTCACCGTGTTGGTATACAGAGCCCACTGTCATCCCATGTGTCACAATCTGTCTTTAAAAGACATTTAATCCAGACTTCTAAGAAGTATACTAGCAGCTCGGAAGCAAGCAATGGGGTTGATTTACTAAAACTGCAGAGTTCAAAATCTCCTGCAGCTGTACATGGTAGCCAATCAGCTTCCAACTTTAGCTTGTTCATTTAACCATTTCAATACCGGGCAATTTTACACCTTCCGGCCCAGGCCAGTTTTCAGGTTTCAGCGCTCTCACACTTTGAATGACAATTGCGCGGTCATACAACATTGTACCCAAACTAAAATTTTATCATTTTCTTCACACAACTAGGGCTTTTTTTTGGTGGTATTTAATCACCGCCAGGGATTTTATTTTTTGCTAAATTATCAAAAAAAGACCGAAAATTTTGAAAAAAAACCACATTTTTCTTTGTTTCTGTTATAAAAGTTTGCAAATAAATAATTGTTCTTCATAAATTTAGGCCGAGATGTATTCTGCTACATGTCTTTGGGGAAACTAACCCAAATTAGGATGTATTATTTAGTCTGTAGGAAAGTTATAGAGTTCACAAACTATGGTATAGATCTGAATATTGATCAATCCTGAAGTACTGACAGCCAATCTAATTTCTTGAGGTCCAAGAATGTCAGAACAGTACAGATATCCCCCAAATGTCAGGACAGTACAGATATCCCCCCAAATGTCAGGACAGTACAGATATCCCCCAAATGTCAGGACAGTACAGATATCCCCCAAATGTCAGGACAGTACAGATATCCCCCAAATGTCAGGACGGTACAGATATCCCCCAAATGTCAGGATGGTACAGATATCCCCCAAATGTCAGGACGGTACAGATATCCCCCAAATGTCAGAACAGTACAGATATCCCCCAAATGTCAGGACAGTACAGATATCCCCCAAATGTCAGAACAGTATAGATATCCCCCAAATGTCAGAACGGTACAGATATCCCCCAAATGACCCCTTTTTGCAGAGTAGATAGTCCGACGTACTTCATAAGAGGCATGGCGAGTTTTTTGAAGCTGTATTTTTTTGTCATAATTTTTCAGAAAATGAAAAAATGCAAAAAATTATTTTAATATTTTTTTTTTACATACTGTCACCAGTGCAGTACAGTGTCTTCATATAACTGGCATGGCGGTGATCAGGGACACTGACTGGTGACAGTATGAAAAAATAAATAAATATATATATATATATATATATATATATATATATATATATATTTAATTTTTTTTATTATTTTAAATTTTTTATTACTTTTTTTTTTTTTTAAGATTTTATTTCATATTTCACTATGTCCAAAGTAGTACAATGTTACCATAGTAACATTGTACTACTTTGGGGAAGTGATCAGTATTTTTTTTTTACACAATTTGCTTATAGCAAAGAATTACTTTGCTATAAGCAAGCATTTACCTGAATGACATCGATTCATTCAGGGTTTTTTTTTTTTTTTTTTTTTTGTGCTTAGGTGTGATTTGGCCACAGCTAATCACATGACATGTGCATGTGATTAGCTGTGACCATTCACAGCTAGACACTAGTATACAATGGATGACATGAATGAAGCCATCCATTGTATACAACTGTCATGTGACCTGCTGTGATTGGTCACAGCAGGTCACATGGTACCGGCAACGGGGCCGTTACTCAGATCTGTCATCGGCCGTGTCCGAGGTACACGGCCGGTGACAGCTCGCGCTGCTGCGCGGCTCTGCAAGCACGAAAAGTGCGCATGTGCGGGAGGACGCCATTTGGCTATTTGCCGGGCATGTATTGGTTAAACCCCCAACAGTACAATCAGTCTGTAGATGCAGTAAAGCATGCTTGTTATACTCACTGTGGAACCTAAGGGGATAATTCTTTGCTTTGTGTAAAATGGCTGTATGATCCTGTCTTCTCTGATCCTCCCCTTCTTATACTGTCCCCAATCCATCTGCTGATAGTACAGAGCTCTAGAAATCACTCTGCACATTCACAGTTTGGTGTGTATTGCTAGAGAGTTTTTCTTTCTTTGAAAGGGTGCATGTGATCAACACAGGGCTAATCAGCATTGTTCAGACAGAGGTCAGGTTTTTCCAGATATTAGGGCCATAAGGGCCAAAGTTTTTTGTTTCCCATCTTTAATGGTCTAATCTAATTGTATGGAGGTATATTCAGTTTTCTTTTTCCAGTTATTTGATTGCTGTATGATGGCTTGTATTTATTCTTTTGTATTTTTGTACATTTGTAAAAAAAAACATGCAAGATTTTTATTTTTAATAAAATATCTCCAGACAGAGGTCAGGGGTTCTGCATCCTCCTAGAGCAGAATTAAAACTCCTTGCAAGATTTTTTTTTTTAGTAAAATATCTCTGGACAGAGGTCAGGGGTTCTGCATCCTCCTAGAGCAGAATTAAAACTCCTCCTGCAAGCTTTAACGAGTGCTCAGCTGCACACTGATAGAAGTCGCAAGACTGCTATATACTGCTGATGAGAAAAGGAATGCAGGGTCTGGGGAGACCAGATATAGTGAATGCAGGGTCCAGGGAGACCAGATATAGTGAATGCAGGGTCCGGGGAGACCAGATATAGTGAATGCAGGGTCTGGGGAGACCAGATATAGTGAATGCAGGGTCCGGGGAGATCAAATATAGTGAATGCAGGGTCCAGGGAGAGACCAGATATAGTGAATGCAGGGTCCAGGGAGACCAGATATAGTGAATGCCGGGTCCGGGGAGAGCGGATATAGTGAATGCAGGGTCCGGGGAGAGCGGATATAGTGAATGCAGGGTCCGGGGAGAGCGGATATAGTGAATGCAGGGTCCGGGGAGAGCGGATTTAGTGAATGCAGGGTCCGGGGAGAGCGGATATAGTGAATGCAGGGTCCAGGGAGACCGGATATAGTGAACGCAGGGTCCGGGGAGACCGGATATAGTGAACGCAGGGTCCGGGGAGACCGGATATAGTGAATGCAGGGTCCGGGGAGAGCGGATATAGTGAATGCAGGGTCCGGGGAGAGCGGATATAGTGAATGCAGGGTCCGGGGAGAGCGGATATAGTGAATGCAGGGTCAGGGGAGACCGGATATAGTGAATGCAGGGTCGAATGCAGGGTCTGGGGAGACCGGATATAGTGAATGCAGGGTCTGGGGAGACCAGATATAGTGAATGCAGGGTCTGGGGAGACCAGATATAGTGAATGCAGGGTCAGGGGAGACCGGATATAGTGAATGCAGGGTCTGGGGAGACCGGATATAGTGAATGCAGGGTCCGGGGAGACCGGATATAGTGAATGCAGGGTCCAGGGAGACCAGATATAGTGAATGCAGGGTCCTGGATTTAGTAACACTTTGACAAAAGAAAATGGAGGCTGATTGGTTTCTATGTACAGTTTCACCAGATTTGGCACTCTCCTGTTTTAGTAAATCAAACCCACTGTTCTAAAGTACAAGATGGGAATGATAAGTAAGTCCTAGCCCATGTTTTTTCAGTTTACATTGATTTCAGTGTATTTTAGAGGGTCATGTTGTGATCCAGCACCCATACATACCACTTATGATTAAACCCTGTCCTGAGATGAGCTCCTGGGTCTGCTGCTTCTCCTTTCACTGTCCAGTCACAGGCTGGGGGAGGGACAAGACCTGTAAGTGTTCCATAACTGCAGCAGACAAACAATGGGCCAGCACTCAGATCGGTCACCACTCGTCTATGTGGTAGGGCTGAGTAACTCTCAGGACACGGTGGACAGGAATACAAATCTGTTGGCAGATGAAAAAGCTTCATTATGTGTACTTTACTTCATATGTGTATTTAGCTGTTTGCCTGGCATGCACTTTAACCCACTACTTGGAGCTCTGATGACGTCTGGGCACTAGAAACATAGAAAAGTGACAGCAAAAAAAGACAGAGTGGTCCATGGAGTCTGCCCATTTTTTCTTTTTTTTTTGTTAACTTTTTATTTGTCTGAGTATAGATCTTGGCTTGTCCCAAGCATGTTTGAAGCTGTTGACTGTCTCAATACCTCTTTTGGACGTTTATTCCAAGCATCAACTACTCTTTCACTACTTTCACCAGCTTTTGTATCTTCCTGAAAGCCTACAACTTCTAATTTATTACAGATACTTATGTTGTGCCAACAATGTACACAGCTCTTTACATATATCTTTTATATATTGCACATTCTCATCAGTCCCTAACCCTCAAGGAGCGTACAATCTAAGGTCCCTAACTCACATTCATACACATAATGGGCCCAATTTAGACAGGAGCCAGTTAACCTACCAACATGTCCTTGGAGTGTAGGAGGAAACCCACGCTGTCACAGGGAGAACATGCAAACTCCAAGCAGATAGTGGCATGGTTGGGATTCGAACAAACAACCCTAGTGCTGCCGGGCAGAAGTGCTAACCACTGCACTGCCCATGGCCAGGGCCGTGGATAAGGGGGTACCACCAGTCCTCCTGTACGGGGCCCAGGCCAGCAGAGGGGCCCAGGCAGCTGGGTGAATCAGATTTGTGGGCAGGGATGGTGATTGGTATGGCGGGGGGCAATTACTGGAACCAATCCCCTGTATAGCTCTCTGTAGCAGCTGAAAGATGGCTTCTTCTCCTCTCCCATCCACTCGCTTTCATCTGCTGCAGAGAGCCATAAATGGGATTAGTTCCAGTAATCTCCCCCCCCCCCCCGCTGCACCCATCTCCTCCCTGTACACCATACGTTTCCCTCTGCTGCCCAGGCCCCCCTGTGTGCCCCCACCCCTGCAGTGCTGCTGGCTTCCCTCCTCTCCTTTCCACTGGCTACTGCAGTCATGAAAAAGGGTCCTTCAGGATGCAGACTGAGGGAAGGGTTTGGTAAATATGTCACATTTAATATTCCCTTCTTTTCCTGAATGAACGCAATGAGTGATCGGTACTGATCAATCATAACTGAAGCATAGTAAACTGTTTTCTTTTTTTTTTTTTTTGAGGGGGTCCTGTCAGGTTGGCTGTACGGGGCTCCATGATTTCTAACAGCAGCCATGCCTATGGCAATGCCTAGGGATCCAACTATAACCACACTATCTATGTCATGGAGATGGCCATCATTTTCCAGTAAGAACATAATAAGCCGAATACCATTTTTCCTTTCACACATTTAGGTTCCGTAATAGGATAAAATAAATCCTTTCTTAAATAAAAAGGCCAAGCTGCCAAACTATTCTACAGAAGGCCTCCCTGATCAATCTCTAAGACCTAGCAAAATCAATTTCACCTCATTTAGAAACAGAAAACATAAATGGGCCTAATCAGGTTTCTCACCTTGCTGGAAGGCTCTTCCTTGTTCACGGCTCACAAAAGAAGACTCCATCTTCAAAACAATTTAACCCCCATCAGACTTGCAATACTTTCACCCGTACCCCTATCTCGTCTACATGAAGGTGATAACCTTTGCTTGGAGCTGTCCTTAATTGCCCCATAAATTGCCCCCATACAGAGGTTCTCTATTTTACAGGGCCTGTCCGTTGTCTGTCTGAACCCAAGGGTCCTCAATGTCCCTGCAGGCTGAGCAAGAAAAACTCAATCGTTTCCTTCATCCACGCTAAACAGTGGGGATCCAGAAACCTCCACTGCTGTCCATTGTATTCCTTAGCCAAGGCACCAGCAGCTGCCTGAATACAGCGATTCTGCAGAACAGTGACTACATCTGATAGGATGGTTTGGCCTACCATTATCCATTTGGCTCAGTCGACATTTTTTTTGAGCTGGATGGTGCTTCCAGAGCCAACCACATCTCGAATGTTCCTGGGGAATTGGCTGAAGTTCAAGTCACCTGTGACTAGCCTTAGCGCTGTATGGCCCTCCCATCCTTGAAGGGCATCCACCATCCACTGAGTTTTCCCTTGAACGTTTGTGCTGAGATAACCATCCACTTTGCATATACTGTACACTCGGCTCTTCTGGCTCCATCTACTCAAAATTCCTCTGACACACTTCTTGGGTCCCATGGCTTCCTGTAATTTATTATTTATTTCAGGTACTTATATAGCAGCATCAATTTACGTAGCGCTTTACATGTATATTGTACATTCACATCAGTCCCTAACCCTCAAGGGGTGTACAATCTAAGGTCCCTAACTCACATTCATACATACACATACTAGGGACAATTTAGACCGAAACCAATTCACCTACCAGCATGTCTTTGGAGTGTGGGAGGAAACCGGAGTACCCGGAGGAAAACCGCACAGGGAGAACATGCAAACTCCAGGCAGGTGGTGCCGTGGTTGCAAACTTGCCTTCAGAGTCTATACGCCTGATGCGGTACCTACTGTATATGCGCAAGCATACTATCCTCCTACAAGAGTGTGTTCCTAGTGCACTCACGTCTGCATTCTGATCGATCAGCTTCCTACTTAATGGGCTATTTATATTTATCTTGTTATTCTTAGCTGGAGTTCTGCTTTAAGGGTTGCCGACAAACATTGCTCATCAGAGGCGGATCTTTAACCTCTTGCCCTCCTGAGGATTTACCCCCTTCCTGACCAGGCCATTTTTTGCGTTACGGTGCTGCGTTACTTTGACAATTACGCGGTCATGCAACGCTGCACCCAAATTAAATTTACGTCCTTTTTTCCCACAGATTGAGTTTTCTTTTGGTGGTATTTGAGCACCTGTGCATTTTTTATTTTTTGCGCTATAAGCAAAAAAAGGCCAGCAATTTTGATAAAAAAACAATATTTTGGACTTTTTGCTAATAAACATGTCCAGTAAAAAAATTTTAAAAATCAAATTTGGTCATAAATTTTGGCCAAAATGTATTCTGCGACATGTCTTTGCTAAAAAAAAATCCCAATGCGTGTAAATTAATTGGTTTACGTGAAAGTTAATTAGATTTTCCTACTAGTAGTGGCAGCGATTAGCGACTATTAGCGGGACTGTGGCGGACATTCTTACACTGGGGGGAACTAACTTGGTGTCACTAACACCCCAGTGACACCAATAGAGTGATCAGTGCTAAAAAAAGCACTGACACTGTACTAATGGCACTGGGCAGGAAGGGGTTAATGTGAGGGGCGATCAAAGGGTTAACTGTGTGCTGGGAGTGGTTTACTAGTGGGCGGGGTGTGTTCTTCACTGTAAGTACACTGCTTTAGATGGCTGTACTGTGCACAACCATCCTGAGCAGTGCGCTTGAGCTGACAGGGAGGAAGATTGTTTGTAAACAAAAAAACTTCCTCCCAGTCGGAGATAGTTACATAGTTAGCCTGGCTGAAAAAAGACAAAAGTCCATCCAGTTCAACCATTGAAAAAAAAAAAAAAGTTATAATCCTACACCCACGGTT
The DNA here is from genome assembly GCF_062004578.1 of Staurois parvus. NCBI lineage: Eukaryota > Metazoa > Chordata > Amphibia > Anura > Ranidae > Staurois > Staurois parvus. The sequence continues at coordinate 61,806 of NW_028320095.1, read as the reverse complement.
GATCCAGAGGAAGGCAAAAAACCCAGCAAAGCATGATCCAATTTGCTCCTGCAGGGAAAAAAATTCCTTCCTGATCCCCCGAGAGGCAATTGAATATTCCCTCGATCAACTTTACCTATAAATGTTAGTATCCAGTTATATTCTGTGTATCCAAGAAACAATCCAGGACTTTTTTGAAGCAATCCACTGAGCTGGTCAGAACCAACTCTGAGGGAGTCTATTCCACATTTTCACAGCTCTCACTGTGAAGAAACCTTTCCGTGTTTGGAGATTACATTTCTTTTCCTCCAGATGTAAAGAGTGTCCCCTTGTCCTCTGTGATGACCTTGGGATCCGGTGATTGACATCCATGGCCACAAATGGCGGTGCGGGTAGGGCTCGCGCGCGTGGCTAGTACGTGCCCCCTACGTGCCCCCTACCCGGAAATGCGAAATCACATATATATACGTGATTCTGCGCACAGGTACCGCCCTGTAGTAGTATATCTGCTATAGGGCGGTCCTTAAGCGGTTAATTAGGCAAATTAGGCAGTTGCATGTAATGTGTTCTGTGCCCTTTCCCATGTAATTTTTCCTGTCTCATGTAATATGCCCTGTCCCATGTAATGTGCCCTGTGCTCTGTCCCATGTAATATGCCCTGTCCCATGTAATGCGCCCTGTGCTCTGTCCCATGTACTCTGTCCCATGCTATGTGCCCTGTCTCATGTAATGGGTTCTGTCCAGGGGCAGAATGACAACTCATGGGGCCCCCAGGCAATAGGGGTTCATGGGGCCCCTGTGTCCTTGCCCAAACTCAAAAAAGCCAATGAAAAATGTACAACGGGCATCTCATGGGGCCCCCTACTGATCCCGGGCCCTCGGGCAGTGTCCGAGTTTCCAAATGGTCAGTCCGCCCCTGGTTGTGTCTCATGTAATGTTCCCTGTCTCATGTAATGTGCTCTGTCCCATGTAATGTGCTCTGTCTCATGTAATGTGCCCTGTGCTCTGTCCCATGTAATGTGCCCTGTCCCATGTAATGTGCTCTGTCCCATGTAATGTGCTCTGTCCCATGTAATTTGCTTTGTCCCTTGTAATGTGCTCTGTCCCGTGTAATGTGCTTTGTCCCCTGTAATGTGCCCGGTCCCATGTAATGTTACCTGTGCTCTGTCCCATGTAATGTGCCCTGTGCTCTGTCCCATGTAATGTGCCCTGTGCTCTGTCCCATGTAATGTGCTCTGTCCCATGTAATGTGCTTTTTCCCATGTAATGTGCCCTGTCCCATGTGTAGCACAACCCTCTTGAGGGCCGCTGTGTTTCTGGATCCCCCTAAATGTCGTTCAGCCAGTCAACATGCATTTTCCACACTTGCATCCACAGTCAGTGAATAGTCCCATGTGTTTGGTTTTTGTTATTTTTATTAGGGGATGTAACTTGGATAAGGTAACAGGGATTATGGGATGTCCACCAGGGGCGTATCTACAGTGAAGCAAACAAGGCGTTTGCCTAGGGCGGCAATTTTTCAGGGGGCGGCAGGTGGAAGCTATCGGAGGCAGTGGAGCCACTTGACCACTTCCACCTGATAGGCAGGAGTCTGCCTGTCAGATTTATGCACAATCCCAGTTGCCGTAGCCACTGAATTGTGTATAAAATCCCCTGCTGTCGGGTCTGTACGGTGTACGGACCTGGCAGTGAAAGGGTTCTAGGGTACCTGAGTACCAGTGCATGTGCACAAAACATCATTCTCAAAAAATGGCAGCCATAGCTGTAGAGCAGTGCTTACCTGGTCCTGACAGAGAGACACCCCTCACACAAAACTACTTTGTCTTACCAAGGCCACTGACCAGTAAAATATTTGTTGAGGTTTTCCAGGCACCCTGAACAAGGGCAGCTATTACCCATGACTACTATGAAGCACAGAGCATTAGCCCTGCTAACTCTCCTAGTTAGGTGCAGCGGCGGACTGACCATTTGGAAACTCTGGAACTGCCCGGGGTCAGTAGGGGGCCCCGTGAGATGCCCCTGGTACCTTTTTCATAGGCTTTTTTGAGTTTGGGCAAGGACACATGGGCCCCATGATCCCCTATTGCCCGGGGGCCCCATGAGTTGTCAGTCCGCCCCTGGTTAGGTGCTAGGATGTTAAGTACATTAAATTTCCTTTTGGTTCCTCTCTAATTAGTTGAGCAGTTGTTGATTGCTTTGGGCTGATTGCTTTCCCGTCTTCTGGAAAGTTCCAGAATATAGGAGTGGAGCAAGTCAGATGAGCAGTCTGAATATTAATGGTGCCTCATCCAATCCCTGGGGAGATGTGTCCAGTAGGTGGCTGAAGAAAACATAAATAGCCTGAGAGCAGAAATGTTTGGAAAACACTTCTGAACAATGGAAACTGACTGCTGGAAAATGTAGGTTAAAAAACTGCTGTTTAGCTGCGTTTGCATACCGTGTTTATGCGCGTTTGTTTAGAAGCGTTTTTTTAAGATATCCTCAGGAGACCTTCCAAAATGCCCAGAATGCACTGAAAAATAGTAAATAATTAACAATTTCAGACATTTTGAGAGAAATAGAGTGAGCAGAAGCAGAGAGAGCAGTATGTGTTGAGATGACCTGCCTTTTCTGGTTGTAGTCACTTTGGATCCCATCATGAGCATAATGCGGCACACTCTACCATTTTTTCCTTCACGCAAAACCTGGAACTGACTGCGCTGGTGTACCGGGTCCATTTGAATACATGGAAAATGCTTTGCATGCATTTCTGATGATGAGAAAAGGCTCTGGGCAGCATTTGGATATGGAACAGTTAAAAAACGCTTTTCAATGCAAAGGCTTATAAACTCTGTTAGCTGTTTACAAGCGTTTGGCGTTTAATACGCTGATAAAATCTACTCCTTTGTTGCATTAAAAAAAAAAGACTGTAAACTCAACTGCCTGTAAATGATGATGTGTACATGGACACATAGGAGAACATTAGGGAGAGTTCAGGGGCTGCTGAAAAAAATGCAGAAAAGTTCCTGAACGTCAGTTTATCAGCTGCAGTGTACATGAAAACGAAATCCTCATCCTGGAGGAGCTCTGGCCTTCTGGACAGACTGCTGGAATTTGCTGTCTGATCATCGAGGTCCCAGCAATGGCATAGCTGAGGGGCCTACTTCTAAAATTCTTGCTGAGCTAGGATCTGGTCTGGAGACCTCATGGAAAGGTTCCTGGTGGAAGTTGAAAGGAGTTCAGCTGTCCTGGGGCATTGTGAGCTTTAACCTCTCCCTCACTGGAAACTGTCTGGTGGATACATGAAGGAGACATCTGATGATCCTGTGACGTTGTGAGTACTGACCCGAGCTCAAGATCCTAGTGACAGTTTACCTGTGGATGAAAGTGCCAGTGGTAGCTTTAATTGAGACAGTCTAGCAGGGGCGGACTGACCATTTGGAAACTCGGACACTGCTCGAGGGCCTTGGGTCAGTAGGGGGCCCCATGAGATGCCCCTGGTACCTTTTTCATAGGCTTTTTTGAGTTTGGGCAAGGACACAGGGGCCCCATGCTCCTCTATTGCCCGGGGGCCCCATGAGTTGTCAGTCCGACCCTGCAGTCTAGTTCTTTCAAGTTCTCAATACTCACTATTTCTCCCTTTACTCTTGGCATAGAGACTGTTGAGAGAAGCTGAGGACAGTGAAGTGTGTCCTCTTGTTACTGTTTAGTGATTTTGGGGTATCCCATATTACCCTGAACCCTGTCCAAGTTTTGATATCCAAGAGTGGAAACTGTTGCTGTGTGACTGGCTGCCTCTGCACTAGTTTTGGGAAAGAACCAGTTAATTATAGCAGCTCCTGCGGGGGTACTGCTACATACGTACTACTGCTTAGTACAACTGATCTTATTCTAGGGCCTGAGGATACCCGGTGACATGAGTGACCAAAAAAGTAGGACTTAGAAATCGAAGGATCCTTGGTTGGCCACTGGAATATCATGTTTTGTCTCTAGCAAGTCCTTCTGTTCTGCAATGGAGTGAGAACTTCCTCATGTTCCCCCCTACTTTGTCCAGGAGGGGCAGAATCCCCCATCTTCACATCAAACTACATTTATTTCACTGATTCTGTAAATGTCTGGTTGGTCAACAACTCTGGACACCTTAGTTTACTCTCATTAGGCCAATTTCTCAGAACCTCAGTAACATGGACCTCACGCATTCCTGAAATTTGAACCATAGGCACCTGGACGGGCCCAGGTAATACATTTAATATGTCATCAGTTTTCCCTGGGGAGCAGAAAAGTCTACGTTCAGCAGGAATCCAGAGAAGAAAATGTCTCAGTTCATTCCAAAACAGCTTTATACTCATTTGCCAGATAAAACAAGTCATTTTTCAGAAGCCTTTTTTCTTTTTAGCTTGATTAATAAGCTCTTTCAGTGGGCTGAATTCAACTCCACATAAACCGCCTTTATCTGTAGGGTTTAGAGTCACTTAGATTAGCTTTCTCACTTTCCACTGGAAAAAAAAAAGAGATGTAATTTCCTTAAGGAGCGAGCCTTCGGTCATGTGCTTCATCTGTGCGCCGAGGACATGAAATTCTCTCACCTGCTCCCACACACCCTGCATGGGAGAAAAGTCTCCGGAAAAGGCTTGTGTGTGCTTTGTGATTTCATTTTATTTATAATTGTTTGAATGTCTATTGAGAAAGAAAAAAAGATATTCAGTTTATTCATGACTGTTACAATGAACTCCACAGTGTTCAAAGGATAACTGTGCTTTTTGAATGGAAAAGTAATTTCTGGATACCTGAAACTCACAACTATGTCTTCCAGTTCAGAGTGGAATGATTCAATAAAATCGTTAAAGCAGAACGCCAGATTTTTTTTTTATTACTTGATGTTCCCCTCCATAAAAAAAAATAAAAAGTTCTAATCTTTATTTACCCTCTTCACACTCCAGCACTGTCCCCAACTTCCTCCTCTGACTGTCCTCCAACTGCCCTCATTCAGACCCTATAGTCCACCATTCCCTTTTACAGGAGGGTCTTGGGGTTGATACTCTCTGGCCATGTGGGACAAGCAGGCTCAAGTGTCTGGATTGTGCCATTTACCTGATCAGGAAAACTAGGCTTGCCCTAGCGTGGTGGATACCCACTGGGAAGTTCTCTCTCCCAATGGCTTGGAAGGTGCTCAACATGGATACCAGCCTGTAATGCTGTGGAAGAGTCCTGGATACCTTTTTGGTAGAGGGGACTTGGTCACTGTCCTCCAACTGCCTTCCACCCATAGCAATATCTTTTGCTACCCCCTTTCCCCCATATCGGTCCTTTTCAGGACAAAAGAGCACTCTAAGATTCTGCCATTTTCTATAAACCCAGTCTGTTGTTTAAATCCCCCCCAAGAAACATTTCATCACGCAAACTGAGTTCAAAGTACTCCAGAACTATATTCACATGAGAGCTTCTAAATCTTGGAATAATACCTGCCACTGCCAGAAGAATAACCTCTTGTGACGTCATCAGTATGGCTAGAAGACTTCAAGAAAAATGTTAGGTACAGGTTTGGTAAAAAATACAGGATACAGGATCCCTGTTCCAAGACCATGGGCTTTGCTGCTATCTTCAGGTTATTGGACACTGGCACTCCCAGCAAGGCTTAGATTTTTTGCTAGTGTCCTTCCGTTATTAACCTCTTCTCTGGGCTCTAACCAATTTTTTTGCTGCTTTTGTATCAAGGCTTTTCTTTACTAGTGTCAGGGCAGGGGCCGAGGAACGGACAGGCAGGCCTAACAATGTAACGCACTGGCTGACGACAACCACCACCCACAGACCGAAGTCCCTCAGGGCGCGGAGTCTAAGTCCCAGGCTGCCCTTCACCAGGGCCCCTGATGGTGGGGATGGACTTGACGCAGCCAGGAACCAGGTCGCGGCCCCCGAGACACCTCAGCTGCGGTAATGGCCGCCGCCAATGGCGTGTAGCTGGTGGAAGAGACAAAAGAGTAGTCAGACAAGCCGGGTCAACAACAACAGGACAAAACAGTACAGGACAGCAGACGAGAATCACAGGTCACGAGCCGGGTTCAGCAACAGAGGGTCAGATCAAAGGAGAATACAAAGAATAGTCAAGTCACAAGCCGAATCAGATACCAGGAGAGTCACGAGAGTCAGAACAGAGTAATAGCGACACAAGTGCAAAGAGCATGTGCGGGCCACAGGCTTATATGTCATCAGCCACACCCCTCTGGGGGATGGACCACAGAGACCTGAAGGCATAAAAGGATTCCCATCATGCACAGCAGAATCCAAGATGGACGCCAGCACATGGAGTAACATAACCTCAGGGAAAAGGTAGGACCTTGACAACTAGCTGCTTGTGTGACTTCCACCTTTTAGCTCTCTACATCGTTGATGGAGTACCTTTCTTTTCTCTCAGGCCTCCAGGTATAAGCCTGGCTCACATTTCTGCCCTTAGAATTGGACCTCCAAGCCCATCAAGTCTGTGAACAATTAGGGGTTCCCCCGTTTGTCAGAGTGGGGTAGGGGTGCTTGTTGGTCTTCACAGCAATTTGGGTGCAGGACATTTTAGATGTCTGTATTCAGAAGGTTGTATCCAGAGGCTATAAACAGTCAAACATGCTGTCTTCCCCATATAGCAGACGGATCTTTCAGGGGGTCATTGCCCCATTTACAGTAAAAGAGAGGATTAAAGGGATTCTAATCCAACATCCTCAATCTCCCCACTACTTGGAGTATCCAGCCCAATTCTGTTTTTTTTCCCCTGCTGACAAGTTCCTTACCCTCCTCTCCCACATTCAGACCCTATAGTTCACCATTCTCTTTTACAGGAGGGTCTTGGGGTTGATACTCTCTGGCCATGTGGGACAAGCAGGCTCAAGTGTCTGGATTGTGCCATTAACCTGATCAGGAAAACTAGGCTTGCCCTAGCATGGTGGATATTCACTGGGAAGTTCTCTCTCCCAATGGCTTGGAAGGTGCTGAACATGGATACCAGCCTGTAATGCTGTGCAAGAATCCTGGATGCCTTTTTGGTAGAGGGGACTTGGTCATTGGCAGAAGACTGGTTTCTCATCAACATTCTGGAATTGTCCCTGCAACGCTGGACCACTCAACTTTGGGGTCAACTGACCAGGATTCAGTTAGACAATGCCACAGACGTATCCTACATAAACCATGAAGGGGACACCAAAAGTGAACCTCTTTCTAGCTTTCGCAGAACATCATGGCCCTGTCAACATCACTGGGAGGCATGGGGAAGGAGAAGGAGGGGGGGGGGCATCATTGTGACGTATATTTGAAGTACAGCAAGGAAAACATCCATTGATCCTTGGGAAAGAAGTGACTTTGCACAACTCCAGTTTTTTAATCTTCTGACATGAGTTATTTGAAATTTTTTTTTTCTTTCACAGTTAGGGTTGTTTTTTCTGAAATTGTGTTTAGATGCAAAGGGTTTCTACTAATGTTCTCCTTCAAGATAAACATTAGCAGTACATATTATATCACCGAGTGGAAAAAAAAGGATGCGCAGGTAAACTGGTTGACACAAATACAGCTTTATTCCCCCAGAGCTGTCAGAATGTTGGTTTTCAAACACTGTGTGCTTGATACCCAGTAAAATTACCAGGTTGCCTTCCGCTGACTACATGTGAATTATAGAAAGATCTGAGCATATAATTAACTTCTATCTCTATGGAGCTGCTTTGGCGGCGTTCTAGGCACTGGGCCCAATATCTGGAAACAATTTAAGAAATCATATAACTTGTCACTCACTTGTCTCTCTCTCTCAGCTTCAAGAACTTTCACATAAAGCTTCACAAATATACACAATTCACTTCAAGGGGGGACTTCTATGTTATCTGTTCCTATAAGGACCCTCCAGTCACACTACACATGCAGCAAGAAATCACATCAAGGGGCCAAACTGTGTCTATCTGCTTTATTATCTATCTATCTATCTATCTCTGTCTCCCTCTTTCATCTCTCTCTCTTTCATCTCTGTCTCCCTCTTCCCTCTCTCTCTCTTCCCCTCTCTCTCTTCCCCTCTCTCTCTTCCCTCTCTCTTCCCTCTCTTCCGTCTCTCTTCCGTCTCTCTTCCGTCTCGCTCTCTCTTCCGTCTCGCTCTCTCTTCCGTCTCGCTCTCTCTTCCGTCTCGCTCTCTCTTCCGTCTCGCTCTCTCTTCCGTCTCGCTCTCTGCCATCTCGCTCTCTGCCATCTCTCTCTCTTCCATCTCTCTCTCTCTCTTCCGTCTCTCTCTCTCTCTTCCGTCTCTCTCTCTCTCTTCCGTCTCTCTCTCTCTCTTCCGTCTCTCTCGTCTCTCTTCCGTCTCTCTCTTCTCTCTTCCGTCTCTCTCTTCTCTCTTCCGTCTCTCTCGTCTCTCTTCCGTCTCTCTCGTCTCTCTTCCGTCTCTCTCGTCTCTCTTCCGTCTCTCTCTTCCATCTCTCTCTCTCTCTCTTCGTCTCTCTCTCTCGTCTCTCTCTCTCTCTCTTTTCCATCTCTCTCTCTCTCTCGCTTTTCCATCTCTCTCTCTCTCTCGCTTTTCCATCTCTCTCTCTCTCTCTCGCTTTTCCGTCTCTCTCGTCTCTCTTCCGTCTCTCTCTTCCATCTCTCTCTCTCTCCCATCTCTCTCTCTCTCTCTCCCATCTCCCTCTCTCCCATCTCCCATCTCCCTCTCTCTCCCATCTCCCTCTCTCTCCCATCTCCCTCTCTCTCCCATCTCCCTCTCTCTCCCATCTCCCATCTCCCTCTCTCCCATCTCCCATCTCTCTCTCTCCCTCTCCCATCTCTCTCTCTCTCCCATCTCTCTCTCTCTCCCATCTCTCTCTCTCTCCCATCTCTCTCTCTCTCCCATCTCTCTCTCTCTCCCATCTCTCTCTCTCTCCCATCTCTCTCTCTCTCCCATCTCTCTCTCTCTCCCATCTCTCTCTCTCTCCCATCTCTCTCTCTCTCCCATCTCTCTCTCTCTCCCATCTCTCTCTCTCTCCCATCTCTCTCTCTCTCTCTCTCTCTCCTTTTATCCCTTTCTATCTTTTATCTCTTATCTTATAGTGGTTTTAAAGTCAATTTTGTTTTCATTAAAATAAAACAGAGGCTTACACTGACCTGCTCACAGTCCCTTACCTCTTCTTCTAGAGTCCACTGCTGCCCCTCCTCCTCTTCTGTGTTCTACCCCCTAGCAAGCCATATGCTATGGGGGCACACGTGTGGGTTTCCCCAAGCCGGGCTGTGTGCGCCTATAGGCACACACAGCACAGCTTAGCCCCTTTCCCTCACAGGTTTTGACTGACAGGTCAATGAAGAGAGGTATATACAGACTGGTACTCAAGTGGTTAATCAAAGGTGCAGATTTCTAAGTAATGAAAATCAGTTTGGCTGGGAGAAGGAGGCATTGCACAGTGGTGTCATCTTAACATACGAGGTGGTATCAAAAGTTTAAAAACTAGTTTTGTAACATGCCAACAGATGGCAGCACAGGGCTGCACGCATAGTCACAGGGAGCACCAACATTCATAAGTCAGTGTGCCAAAAGACATTGTCCTGTGTACATTGGGAGCTGTGCAACTGGTGCTATTCTGACCACGTGCATTACCACGTCTACTATTTCATCATGAACAGGAAGTTAGAACAAAGAGAAAACAGGAATGTCTGTGTGAAAATTTGGCATATCGCTGGATCTCCACAATGTTCTCAAAGTGATAACCTTTTAGCTGGATCTTTATCATCAGAAAGAGGGCATTTTCAGGGGTTGAACTCGTTGAAGGTCTTCCTGATTTCTCATCATCTTCCAGTGACGTTCCACTCTTGAAGTGCGCGTAGCACTCAAAACCCCTTGAACGACTCATTGCAGCATCGCCGAAAACTTGCTGAATCATGTCAAATGTCTCGGTGCTAGATTTGCCCAGTTTCATGCAAACTTTCACATTTAGTCTTTGTTCTAACTTGCTGTTCTTGATGAATTAGCAGATGTGGTAACACACATGGTCAGAATAGCACCAGTTGCACAGCTCCCAAAGTACACAGGACAATGTCTTTTGGCACACTGACTTATGAAGGTAGATGCTCCCTGTGACTGTGTGTGCAGCCTTGTGTTGGAATGTTACAAAACTGTCTCAAAACTTTTTGACACCACCTCATATTTCAGGCTGGGGGGAGGGCAGATGTTTAGGCAGGCTTTTAGGAGATATGAGCATGGGCAGGACTTCACAATTTGGGTGATGCTCATTAGTCCACTGTGAATGTTAGAGGCAGAGAAAATGGGGCAGGAAGCTACTTAAAAGTGGCAGCACCCTGTGAGAATAATGTGTAGCATGGTTATGGGAATTGAAAGAATTAGGCTGGCCATGTATTATACAGTGCCATGAAAAAGTATTCATACCCCTTGAAATTTTCCTCATTTTGTCATGTTACAACCAAAAATGTAAATGTATTTTATTGGGATTTTATGTGATAGACCAACACAAAGTGCCACATAATTGTGAAGTGGAAGGAAAATGATAATTAATATTTTTTACAAATAAATATCTGAAAAGTGTGGCATGCATTTGTATTCAGCCCCCTTTACTCTGATACCTCTAACTAAAATCTAGTGGAACCAAATGCCTTCAGACGTCAACTAATCAGCAAATAGAGTCCACCTGTGCGTAATTTAATCACAGTATAAATATAGCTGTTCTGTGAGGTCCTCAGAGGTTTGTTAGAGAACATTAGTGAACAAACAGCATCATGAATGCCAAGAAACACACCAGACAGGTGAGGGATAAAGTTGTGGAGAAGTGTAAAGCAGGGTTAGGTTATAAAAAAAACATCCCAAGCTTTGAACATCTCATGGAGCACTGTTCAATCCATCATCCGAAAATGGAAAGAGTATGGCACAACTGCAAACCTACGAAGACATGTCCGTCCACCTAAACTGACAGGCCGGGCAAGGAGAGCATTCATCAGAGAAGCAGCCAAGAGGACCATGGGAACTCTGGAGGAGCTGCAGAGATCCACAGCTCAGGTGGGAGAATCTGTCCACAGGACAACTATTAGTCCACAAATCTGGACTCAATAGAAGGGTGGCAAGAAGAAAGCCATTGTTGAAAGAAAGCCATTAGAAGTCCCATTTGTAGTTTGTGAGAAGCCATGTGGGGGGTATAGCAAACGTGGAAGAAGGGGCTCTGGTCAGATGAGACCAAAATTTAACTTTTTGGCCTAAAAGCAAAACTTTGTCTGGCAGAAAACTAACACTGCGCATCACCCTGAACACACCATCCCCACCGTGAAACATGGTGGTGGCAGCATCATGTTGTGGGTATGTTTTTCTTCAGCAAGGACAGGGAAGCTCGTCAGAGTTGATGGGAAGATGGATGGAGCCAAATACAGGGCAATCTTAGAAGAAAACCTGTTAGAGTCTGCAAAAGACTTGAGACCGGCGAAGGTTCCCCTTCCAGCAAGACAACGACCCAAAACATCCAGCCAGAGATACAATGGAATGGTTTATATCAAAGTATATTCATGTGTTAGAATGGCCCAGTCACAGTCCAGACCTAAATCCAATGGAGAATCTGTGGCAAGACTTGAAAATTGGTCTTCCCAGATGCTCTCCATTCAATCTGACGGAGCTTGAGCGATTCTGCAAAGAAGAATGGGCAGAAATGTCCCTCTCTAGATGTGCAAAGCTGGTAGAGACATCCCCAAAAAGACTTGCAGCTGGTATTGCAGAGAAAGGTGGTCCTACAAAGTATTGACTCCGGGGGGCTGAATACAAATGCCGCCACACTTGTCAGATATTTGTAAAAAAGTTTGAAAACCATTTCTCATTTTCTTTCAAATCAAATCCGATAAAATACATTTACGTTTTGGTTGTAACACGACAACATGGGGGACATTTCAAGGGGTATGAATACTTTGTCAAGGCTTTGTATGTATGTGTTTCTTACAGTTATCATTTCTTGTTCTGTTGAATCCAATCATAAACTGATGAACGGTTGTTAGCTGCCCAGAGCCGTCCTTATACATATGATCCTAACAGACCAAGCTTCCCAACTGTCTGCCTTTCCCAATGCCAATAAAGAAAATGGGAATTTTTTCCACAAACTACAGTAGTTGATGGAGTCACCCCTGTACACCCTGAGCATTACTTGGCATTTTTTGTGCATTAAGCCCTTGCCCTCCAGAGGAACTTCCCTCTTCCTGACCAGGCCATTTTTCATGATACAGCGCTGTGTTACTTTAACTGACAATTGCGCAGTCATGCAACGCTGCACCCAAATGAAATTTACATCCTTTTTTCCCTACGAAGAGAGCTTTCTTTCGGTGGTATTTGATTGCCTGTGCATTTTTTATTTTTTGTGCTATAAGCAAAATTTTGAGAAAAAAACAATATTTTTTGACTTTTTGATATTCAACATGTCCAGTAAAAATTTAAAAAATCGTCATAAATTTAGGGCAAAATGTATTCTGCTCCATGTCTTTGCTAAACAAAATCCCAATACGTGTAAACCTTAGATTGTACGCCCCTTGAGGGTTAGGGGCTGATGTGAATGCACAGTGGCTAAATGGTTAGCACTTCCGTCTGGCAGTACTAGGGTTGTTGGTTCGAGTCCCAGCCACAGCACCACCTGCCTGGAGTTTGCATGTTCTGCTTGTGTGGGTTTCCTCCGGGTACTCCGGTTTTCTCCCACTCCAAAGACATGCTGGTAGGTTAATTGGGTCCTGTCTAAATTGGCCCTAGTATGTGTATGTATGAATGCGAGTTAGGGACCTTAGATTGTACACCCCTTGAGGGTTAGGGACTGATGGGGATGTACAGTGGCTAAATGGTTAGCACTTCTGTCTGGCAGTACTAGGGTTGTTGGTTTGAATCCCAGCCACAGCCCACCTGCCTGGAGTTTGCATGTTCTGCCTGTGTGGGTTTCCTCTGGGTACTCTGGTTTCCTCCCACGCTCCAAAGACATGCTGGTAGGTTAATTGGGTCCTGTCTAAATTGGCCCTAGTATATGAATGTGAGTTAGGGACCCTAGATTGTACGCCCCTTGAGGGTTAGGGACTGATGTGAATGTATAATATATATGTAAAGTGCTGCGTAAATTGACGGCGCTAAATAAGTACCTGAAATAAATAAATAATACACCAATTGGTTTACGTGAAAGTTATAGCGTTTACAAATGGCGGTATATATACTTCAAATTTTTTTTTATACTAGGTATGGTGGCGATCAGCGACTTATAGCGGGACTGCGGCTGGCATTCTGACACTGGGGGGGGAACTGACCAACTGCCACTGACATCCCCAGTGACACCAATACAGTGATCAGTGCTAATAAAAAGCACTGACACTTTACTAATGGCACTGAGTAGGAAGGGGTTAACATCTGGGGCGAACAAAGGGTTAACAGTGTGCTGTTTGTGTCTTTTATTGTGTAAGCATGCTACTTTCTATGGCAGTGCTATGCAGAGCCATACAAAGCAGTGTGCAGGAGCTGACAGGGGAGAGATCTGTATTGTTTACATACAGACCTCTCCCCTGTCAGTGATACTTGCCGGGTGCCGGCAAGGAATCACCGGTCGGGACCTGGTGATCGACAGCTGAGGCCGCCAATGGCGACGCAGGTAGGGCAGCGCGCCCACCCCCTACGCAGAAATGCAAACTCACATATATATATATATATGTGATTTTGCGCAGTCCTGCCTCCCTGTTGCAGTATTTCTGCTATAGGGCGGCAGGAAAACGGCTAATGAGCAATGTGCATAAATTATGGGGGACATCTCTTCCATTTCTTTTAGGCTTCCAATGCATGTCAATGCAGAAACAGTGCAGATGGAGCGTTGAAACCCCACAACACACACGTATGAAGTCACATGCGTTGCGTGTTGGAAAAAAAGAGGTTGTTTGTTTCTATTGGCCCCTGGATATACGTAGATGGCTAATATAAAAGGAATGGGTCCATACAATGCAAAGCTTGCACATGCAACAAAAAATGCCTGTTAATGGGAGCAGTATAGTATATCTACACAATGTACAAACAACAATGTAATATATTGCAGCTTACAGGTTCTGAAACTGGAACTAAAGGGTTAATACTCACCTTTCCAATGGTCCCTCGCCGCATCTTCCCCTGTGTGTCAGTTTTCAGCCATCTTCATTGGCCAGCGCTGGATGACATCACTCCTACGCTGGGTGGCTGCTGTAAGCCGAGCTGCGCATGCACAACTCAGTCTACAGTCCAGGGATCGCTGTGAGCAGGCCGGTAGGTGTAGTTTTTTGCAGGGGCGGACTGACCAATCAAGCTCTCGGGTACTGCCCGAGGGCCCTGGGTCAGTAGGGGGCCCCATGAAAGGCCCCTGGTACCTTTTTATAGGCTTTTTTGGGTGTGCTTTGAGTGTGGGCAAGGAAACAGGGGCCCCATGATCCCCTGTTGCCCGGGGGCCCCATGAGTTGTCAGTCTGCCCCTGTACAGAAGAAACACGTTTCTTTCGCGTTAAGGGTCGGCTCACGCCAGATGCAGTCCACTGCATTTTTTTCCCCTTCATCAAAAATGCATGGGCAGTGCTTATCATGACATATATTCAATCAATGTATGATCAATATAAAAAAGTCCTCCTGCCAATAGATGGAAGAGAATGGGTGCTCAGGTGATCAGGTGACTTGATCTTGGTATCCGTGCACGTAAGTGATAAAGCAATGCGCACTCACCAGACCCGCATAAATTATGCGCCTTTGTGTATAAATGATCCAGATGTCATCCGGTACTGGGTGGTCCTCCCTCAGCTGTATATGAGGTTGATGATCCTCTCCACTTAGGAGTCCCCCTGATGTTGGATGGTAGGAGATCTGGTCCGGGTCCCTCCGGTGTATCCAGGAGTAGGTCTGTAAATTAGAGTGCTCCCCCAGGGGGTAACAAAGATACTCCCATAGTGTAGTATTTGGTAGAAAAATAAGGTTTTATTGAGGTTAGGCATAAAACGTTGCAGACAGTTATTAGTGCATACCGTCTGGAATGCTAAGATGGCCGCCAGAGCTCCGCGTTGCTCTGACGGTGTGACTTCACGGCGTGTTATGGCTCCTCCTTACGCGTGTCGTGCTCCAGCACGTCTTCAGAGGGGGGTTGCCAAACACGCCATGCCGTTCGTCACTCGTATTTAAGCGGAAGTGCGCACATGCGCAATAAGGTGTAGCCTGACTAGGGACGTGCAGAACGAACTGCGCATGCGCGAATAGACGCGCGCCATTTTCCCTTGGTCTCCCCGGGTGAATAAACAGTACAGGCGAACCGTCTGTATATTCAATACTGTAATGTGCTAAAATAACACAGGGCAAAGAATAGAGAATGGATAAAAGTATTCTATATTTACACTATGGTAATGACCATACCCCAGCAGAAATACTGGATTAGTATGAATAATAGCTTAATGATAAGCAACTAAAAGAGGAGTTTTGGGGATAATCTATGTTACATATGGAAAATATAGCTAGAATTACTGCACATGTGCGGATCAAAAAATACATAATAAAATCAAAAGCAATAATAGTATCGAATTTGGTAAACAATAATAATATGTAACAGCCAACTCCAAGTCGGTTAAATATTACAAATAAAAGTGGTGTAACATCGTATGGCCCACATGGATACAGAAAATATTATTAAATAGGAATGACCTCCTTATTGATAAACAGAGGCCTAAGAAAAGCCACGTATATCCGTTTGTTACAACATTTTCGAGACAATATAAAGAAATTAACCATATCATTTATAAGAATTGGAAGATTCTAAAAGCCGACCCAGTACTCGCTAATATATTACCAGAAAAGCGCTACAAACGTTTAGCGCTGCACTTTATTTATATGTTTATTACGGTCTTTTAGGGGTTATTGGTACCTCATTTGTGCATAGCAGCTTTACAATATTTAGTACTAAGGCGCTTCTTCCCAGTCTCTTTTATAGTGCTTATCATGGATTCCAATGGCCCTAGTTCACAATGTGGCAGCACCCAGATATTGCAGAGTTTCCCTTTAAACTTTAACATTTTTAACAGCCTCTGTTCGCAAAAGCAAGGTTATCAGCTCACCTCCCCCCTCCCTTATTTCCTGTGAAGTAATGTGTGCCAGTCTGTAGCTGGTATTCTTATCTGTAGCTGGTACTCAAGGCCATGCTGTATACTGCACAGTTTAGAAAGTCTTTTGAATGTACAGAAAGTGAAAGAGGAAATATATGCATTGTGATATAATTGTTGGTATATACACCATGTAAGAGGCTTTTGAAGGCACTTAGCTTGCAGACATTAGTCCTTGCTAAGTCCCAGCTGGTTAATAAAGCTTGCTTTCCACAAGTTCATGTCCGGAGTTTTACCTGGTATTCACAAAGGTGCTACTACAACACCAGTGCAGTGCGTTCCAGTGCAGACAACAAAAGTAGAACATGTTACATTTTTTCTGCATGGAATGCATCTGGGACGTGGCAAAACACATTAAGTCAGTGGTGTATTTAGGTTCTGTGCTGCCCTAGGCAACGCAAAAATCGGACGCCCACCCGGGCAGAGAGAAAGCCTGACACCGACCAATAACTGTGTTTATGTTTTTGATGCATTTTGCATTTTTAATCTGCCTAGCAACGAGGGAAAAAAGCATCAAAAACACGCCAAAAACGCATGTGCAAAAAAAAACGCAATGCAAAAATGGATCAAACGCAAACTGCATAGGTATGAACCTAATCTAAAGGAAAACGAATGCAGTCACCATGTCTAAGGACTGGAAGTTTTGTTTTTGGGTTTAGATATCCTTTAGGTGCCCTATAAGAAAACAGGTTATGAATACTAATTACAGTGTTCCTAAACCCAGGACCCTGCATTCACTATATCTGGTCTCCCAGGACCCTGCACTCACTATATCTGGTCTCCCCGGACCCTGCATTCACTATATCCAGTCTCCCCGGACCCTGCATTCACTATATCTGGTCTCCCCGGACCCTGCATTCACTATATCTGGTCTCCCCGGACCCTGCATTCCCTATATCCGGTCTCCCCGGACCCTGCATTCCCTATATCCGGTCTCCCCGGACCCTGCATTCCCTATATCCGGTCTCCCCGGACCCTGCATTCACTATATCTGCTCTCCCCGGACCCTGCATTCACTATATCTGCTCTCCCCGGACCCTGCATTCACTATATCCGGTCTCCCCGGACCCTGCATCCACTATATCCGGTCTCCCCGGACCCTGCATTCACTATATCTGGTCCCCCCAGACCCTTCACTTCCTATATCTGGTCTCCCCGGATCCTTAATTCATTATATCCGGTCTCCCCGGACCCTGCATTCACTATATCTGCTCTCCCCGGACCCTGCATTCACTATATCTGCCCTCCCCGGACCCTGCATTCACTAAATCCGGTCTCCCTGGGCCCTGCATTCACTATATCCGGTCTCCCCGGACCCTTCATTCACTATGTCAGGAATCAAGGAGTGACCAGAAAGGTGTGGACTGACACAGGGAAACGCAGGTTTCAGGTATAGTATAATACAGGTTATTATTAGCCACCCAGATATATATATAAACGCACAGTGAGCAAACTAACCTTCCACTAATCTTAGGAGGTGCAGGAACACAGGCGTAGTCAGGGCTGGAGAGGTGGAATGGTCGGGCCGGCCGTAGGGTTCTGTAACGACTGCCTGGTGGTACCTCTAGCGGTCCTCAGGGCAGGATTCCCCAGGGCGCGGAGTCTAAGTCCCAGTCTGCTATTCACCAGGGCCCCTGATGGTGGGGATGGACTTGGAGCAGACAGGAACCAGGTCGCGGCCCCTGAGTACACCTGCTAGTGATAGAGGGATCCGCCAGAGGTATGTGCAGGTACAGCTGGATCCCTGCAGGATGGATGGATGGCAGAGTAATGAGCGTGGTCAGACGGGCCAAGTCAGCAACGTGCGGGCAGCAAGGTATCAAAGGAGCAGGCAGAGAATGGTCAAGGTCACAAGCCGGGTTCAGTAACTCACGGACAGCGCAGTACAGAGGATCAGGCAGAAGGATGGTCAGGGATGAGCCAGTAGTCAGAACAGGAGACGGTCAACAGGAATCAGGATCAGGCAGGGTCGACAACAAGGTATCTTCTCACAGGAACTAGGAACAGGACACAGGGGCTCATGGGAAAACATACACCAAGGCCCCGAGCACAGACCTGGTCATGCCTTATATACACCTTTCTGTAATCAGCCCCAGGTTTGGCTGATTGTGAGCTTCTGGCTGCTAAGAGCACCCGCTGGTCAGCTCTGGTACTGCAGCCCACACGGCAGGAGAGTCCCACCACCAGTGCTGAGAGCACCCGCTGGTCAGCTCTGGTACTGCAGCCCACACGGCAGGAGAGTCCCACCACCAGTGCTGAGAGCACCCGCTGGTCAGCTCTGGTACTGCAGCCCACACGGCAGGAGAGTCCCACCACCAGTGCTGAATCCATTCCTGACACACTATATCCGGTCTCCCTGGGCCCTGCACTCACTATATCTGGTCTCCCCGGACCCTTCATTCACTATATCCGGTTCCCTCCAGACCCTGCATTTACTATATCTGGTGTCCCCGAACCCTGCTTCACTATATCTGGTCTCCCCGAACCCTGCTTCACTATATCTGGTCTCCCCGGACCCTGCATTCACTATATCCGGTCTCCCCGGACCCTGCATTCACTATATCCGGTCTCCCCGGACCCTGCACTCACTATATCCGGTCTCCCCGGACCCTGCATTCACTATATCCGGTCTCCCCGGACCCTGCATTCACTATACTCACTCAGTATATAGCAGTCTTGTGACTTCTATCAGTGTCCAGCAGAGCACTGGTTAAAGCTTGTAGGAGGAGTTTTCATTCTGCTCTAGGAGGATGCAGAACTGACTTCTGTCTGGACAGTGCTGATCGGTCCTGTGCTGATCACATGCACTCTCCCAAGAAAAAAAAAACAAAAAACCCCTCTCTAGCAATACACAACAAACTGAGCATGCACAGCTTGCCCCCAAGGCTCTGTTCTATCAGCAGATGGATTGGGGACAGTAGAAGAAGGGGAGGATCAGAGAAGACACAATACAGAGGATTAACCCCTTAGGTTCCCCAGTGAGTATAACAAGCATGCTTTGCTGCATCTACAGACTGATTGTACTGTTGGGGGTTGGGTAACACTTTGTGAATCCGGTTATTTTGCTGCCCTGCCTCAGATCTGGGGGATCGGTGGGGACGGGTCATCTATCCATGCTTACAATGATTGTGTGATATTCTGCTGTACATTTCCAATGTAAAAAATGCTGCAATATGAGCCCGGAGGAGCGCATTGTAAATTGCCTGCTTTTCTTACTAGAGGCCTGCAGTTTAGCTGGCAGAGCGGAGAGGAGTTGGGAAATTGGACTAGGATCTTTAATTTCACGGATGACGGAGCAGCGAAGACGGGGAGTGACGCAAGCGGCAGGTACAGACTCCCGCAGAATGACAATGGATCGCAGCGCACAACAGACCATACAATGCAATCCGCCACACAATGTCTGCTGCTCTTCCAGCACCGGCTAGAAGGGTCGTTCCTCCCTCCATGGGCCCATTCACACGCTACAGTAATGAGCCATGCATGTTACATGTTAGGTGCCATGCAGTGCCATTCATTCTGGTACCCAGGGGCGGACTGACACCTCATGGGGCAATAGGGGATCATGGAGCCCTTGTGTCCTTGCCCAGACTCAAAAAAGCCTATGAAAAAGGTACCAGGGGCATCTCATGGGGCCCCCTACTGACCCCGGGCCCTCGGGCAGTGCCCGAGTTTCCAAATGGTCAGTGCGCCCCTGCTGGTACCCCAACACAGATGGATGCGTGTCGCAAGTGCAATGCAAGGGGCACACTGCAGCGCGGTTCACTTCTGGGAATGTTTAATACATCACGTCTGCTGCACTGGCAGCTCATTCATTTTGACAATTCAATGCACCCCGACACGCCACTTAACAGTGCCCGACACGTGTGCGCACCCTAACACGCCGCATAACAGTCCTAGACACGTGTGCGCACCCCGATGCCGTATAACAGTCCTCGACACGTGTGCGCACCCCAACACGCCGCATAACAGTCCTCGACACGTGTGCGCACCCCGACACACCGCATAACAGTCCTAGACATGTGTGCGCACCCCGACACACCGCATAACAGTCCTAGACATGTGTGCGCACCCCGACACGCCGCATAGCAGTCCTCAACACGTGTGCGCACCCCAACACGCCGCATAACAGTCCTAGACACGTGTGCGCACCCCGACACGCCGTATAACAGTCCTCGACACGTGTGCGCACCCCGACACACCGCATAACAGACCTAGACATGTGTGCGCACCCCGACACGCCGCATAACAGTCCACGAAACATGTGCACACCCCGACACGCCGCATAACAGTCCTCGACACGTGTGCGCACCCCGACATGCCGTATAACAGTCCTAGACACGTGTGCGCACCCCGACACGCCGTATAACAGTCCTCGACACGTGTGCGCACCCCGACACACCGCATAACAGTCCTAGACATGTGTGCGCACCCCGACACGCCGCATAACAGTCCACGATACATGTGCACACCCCGACACGTCCCATAACAGTCCTAGACACGTGTGCGCACCCCGACACGCCGCATAACAGTCTTCGACACGTGTGCGCACACCGGCACTCCGCATAACAGTCCTTGACACGTGTGCGTACCCCGACACGCCGCATAACAGTCCTTGAGGCGCGTGCGCACCCCAACACGCCACATAACAGCCCTCGACTCGTGTGAGCACCCCGACACGCCACATAACAGTCCTCAACGCGTGTGCGCACCCCGACACGCCGCATAACAGTCCTCGACACGTGTGCACCCTGACATGCCGCATAACAGTCCTCGACACGTGTGTGCTAACACACTGGTGGCGGCATGATCAGGCTCTGAGTCACCGGTCACGCCACTGCGAATTTAACACGTGATTTGTGTGCGATTTCTGAAGACTTTATTGCGACTTTTTCAATGATTTTTAGGCGATTTGCAGTGCGATTTCCATTATATTCTATGTATGTGAAATCGCAATTCAGAAAAAGTCATGCAGGAACTACTTTACTGCAGCAAATCACACATGCTTATGCAGGCCATAGACGGCTCGAAAACCGTGCGTTTTTTCGAACGATAAACGAAAAATCGGACGTTCGTTAAACTGACGTAACCACCAGGGGCGGACTGACAACTCATGGGGCCCCGGGCAATAGGGGATCATGGGGCCCCTGTGTCCTTGCCCAAACTCAAAAAGGCCTATGAAAAAGGTACCAGGGGCATCTCATGGGGCCCCCTACTGACCCCGGGCCCTCGGGCAGTGCCCTAGTTTCCAAATGGTCAGTCCGCCCCTGGTAACCACTAACGATTACAATAATCGGTCGACCAAGTCATAAAGCTCACCCCATATAACAGCCAAAACTTCTGTTCCTTCCAGGTCACAGCTCATGTGCGATTTTTTTCCATAAAAACAATCCTACGATTTGGCCATCATTGACGTGAAAATTGGTCGTTTTCCACAAATTTTCCAACATGACCGATAATTCAAAAGTGCAAAAAACCCGAAATCTGGCCGGCCAATTAACCCGCTAACAGTGCAAAAATCGGCCGATTAAAAACAGGATGATTTTCAAACCGTCTATGGCCGGCATAAGACACTGACGTTCACATTCATTAGATACAATTTCAGGTGCGATTTCAATTCACAAATCACACCTCCTATGAGCAGGCACTAAGACCCCGGTCGCACTGGGTGTGACTTGGCATGTGATTTGAATGCCGCGCAACTTGCAAATCGCATGCCAAGTCGCACCCTATTACAGCGGTCATATCGGTGCCGTTCTGACTTGGTCGGAGCCGCACCTATTTCTAAAGTAGTACATGCACTACTTATGGTGCGATTTGCATAGACATCTGTGTCAGATGTCTTGCAAATTGCACCCAAAATCAGCATGTCTCCTGACTCACTGTAAGTCACACGATTTCAAAGTCGGGCTTGATGTGACCGGGGTGTAAGGACCAGTTCACACTCCATACTCCATACAGTTGCTTTTTTTCTGCTTCCAAAACGCACAGAAAGTAGGTGATATGGTTGTCAGTGTCATAGTTCACATCAGTGCTTGTAGTTCCAATGTGTTCCAGATGCAGAATAAAAAAAAAACAGGCTGCATTTTTTCCGCACAGAACTGTACTGGAAAGCTGTAAAATGCATAAAAAATGCACCAGAACGCACATGTCCCTATTTGAATTGAAGAAAAAGGGAGGTGGAAAAATAAACTGGAATGCATAAAAAACCGCACTGGAATGCGTCAAACACGCATCAAAAACCACCGCAACGCACATGTCCCTATATAAATTGAAGAAAAGATGGGAAAAATGAACTGGAATGCATAAAAAATGCACTGGAATGCGTCAAACACGCATCAAAAACACACTGCAATGCACATGTCCCTATATAAATTGAAGAAAAAGGGAGGGGGAAAAATGAACTGGAATGCATAAAAAAACGCACTGGATTGCAGCAAACACGCATCGAAAACGCAACGCACATGTCCCTATATAAATTGAAGAAAAAGACGGAAAAATTAACTATAATGCATAAGAATCGCACTGGAATGCGTCAAAGACGCATCAAAAACGCACCGAAACGCACATGTCCGTATTTAAATTGAAAAAAAACGGAGAGGAAAATATGAACTGGAATGCATAAAAAACGCACTGGAATGCGTCAAACACGCATCAAAAACGCACCGCAACGCACATGTCCCTATATAAATTGAAGAAAAAGGGAGGGGAAAAAACGAACTGGAATGCATAAAAAAACGCACTGGAATGCGTCGAAAACGCATCAAAAATGCACCGGAATGCACATGTCCCTATTTAAATTAAAGAAAAAGAGAGGGGGGGAGAATGAACTGGAATGCATAAAAAACACATAAAAAACGCACATGCAGAAACGCATCTGGAATGCATCTATAGTGTGAACCGGCCCTAAATATTAGAAGCTAAATCAGTTGCTGACTTCTTATTCCTACGACAATAAGATCACCGACACCTGTGTTCCCAGCTCCGCCCACCTGTCTGACCCATACTGGAGGGGTCTTATGCAGGCCATAGACGGGTCGAAAATTGGCCAATTTTTCAGCCGAAAACAAAATTGGCCGATTTTTGCACTGTTAGTGGGTTAATTGGTCGGCCGTTTTTCGGGATTTTGGCACATTTTTTTTATCGGTAAAGTTGGAAAAAAATCAGCTGATTTTGCCGATTGGCCGATTTTCGCGGCAATGATGGGCAAATCGGCTGATCTTTTTACCGATAAAAAAAATCTGCGCATGAGCCGTGACCTGCAAGAAGAAGAAGAAAAAGAAGAAGAATTCCAGTTCGCTATTATATTTGGTATGAAAAAGTCTTGCGGTTGCAACAATGTATCTATTTGTATCCAAATAAAAACAACTGTATCCGAAATAGATACAAATAGATACAAATGGATACATTGTTGCAACCGCAATACTTTTTCATGTCAAATATAATAGCGGAGCTCTCTGCAGGGACAGAAGTAATTAAATGCCGGCCGTAGACGGGACGAAAATCGCCCGATTTTTTTTACCGTTGGTGGTAACGGCCGATCGAACGACCGATTTTTCGTTTTGTTTTTTTTTTAAAAAACGGCCGGTTTTCGACCTGTCTATGGCCTGCATTAGGCTGGTCAAACATTATACAATTTTCTTTAGAACATTGCTTTAGATTTACCAAAAACCATATAATAGGAGGTCAAACCTAAACAACACTTTCAATTGTATCCAATCAGACAGGCACTTGCACTACATAGTTGAAGGTAAATCTAAAGGAAATTGGGCAGAAATTGAACAGAAAATTGACAACTCATGGGGCCCCCAGGCAATAGGGGATCATGGGGCCCCTGTGCCCTTGCCCAAACTCAAAAAAGCCTATGAAAAAGGTACCAGGGGCATCTCATGGGGCCCCCTACTGACCCCGGGCCCTTGGGCAGTGCCGGAGTTTCCAAATGGTCAGTCCGCTCCTGAAACAGACCATACACGGGTTGAATTCTGAGCAAATTTTCTTTAGAAAATAGGAATTTTTGTGCGTTTTGTAATGCGGTGCTGCCACCATTGATTTCCAAATTCAACCAGCCAAGCCTTCAATTTCACATGTTGCTACAGAAAAGAATTTTCGCGGCCAAGAATTTTCTTTTCTTTCCAGGTCACAGCTCACGCTAATTTCTTTTTCGATTACATTTCTCGCACAATTCTCCCATCATTAATTAGAAATTCATTCGTTTTTCAAAAAAATTTCCAACGTGCCCAATCACTCAAATTCGATGGCCGCACGAAAATTCGTCTGTTGCTGTGGCCCCACTAATAGTGTGAAATTCGAACGAAAAGCCGAAGGAAATATTTTTTAAATAAATGTATTTTGGAATGTGACCCGTGTATGGCCGGCTTTACTCTTTCTGCTGGATTTTTGTCTTAAAATGTTAAAATCGCCCATCCCCCTCTTCCCTGACAAATTTAAGCCCGGGTTCACATACATGCGGTGCGGTATATTGCATGTGATTCACACAGGAACCGCACCGCATTCCTATGCATATCACATGCGATTTGTGTGCGGTGCGATCGGAGCCGTACATTTTGTACCACCGCACCAAAAATGCACAGGACCCTTTTTTAGGTCCATGCTAGAATCGGATCGCATGGATATTCACACCTATGAGATTCGATTCTGCACATTGCACCGCGTTTTGCGGACCGATTTCGGGGTGTTGTTAACTTAACATACACACTCGCAGCGGTTCGCATGAATGGGGTGCGACTCTGATGCGGTGTGGAATTCGCACTGAAAACGCTGCACCGCGTCAGTGTGAACCCGGGCTGAAGGAAATCTGTCTTTGGAAAAGTCTGTGTGCTGCCGCGGCTGGAATAATATGGCGTTGATAGGATCAGGGGGAACTCCTGGCAGCGGGTGCTGGCATGTGCTGGAGGGTCTATGGATAGGAGTCTATTCTTGGTGGGGGGTGATCTCTTGTGGGGGGGGGAGGGCTAATTACGATGGGGACGTCTATTTTTGCAGGTGGAGATTCATTGTTGCTGGAGGTGCGGTTATGTTGCTGGGGGGTCAATTATTGCTGGGAGGGATCTATTATTGCTGGCTGGTGGTGGGTTCATTGATGCAGGCTGCTGGGAGATCTCTTGTTGCTGGTGGAGGTCAGTTGTTTCTGCGAGGGTGTTTTGTTGCGAGGGTCTGTTGTTGCTGGGGGACCTATTGTTGCTGGTGGAGGTCAGTTGTTTCTGTGAGGGTGTTTTGTTGCGAGGGTCTGTTGTTGCTGGGGGATCTTAAGTTACTGGCGTGGATCATTTGTTGCAGGGGTGGATCTATTGTTTCTTATTTTGTTTCTGAGGGATCTATAGTTGCTGGGGAAGTCTATTGTTACTAGAGGATATTTTGCTGCAGGGGGTCTATTTTTGCTGGGAAGAGTCTATTGTTGCTGGGGGTATTTTGTTGCGGGGAGGGTGTCTGTTGTTGCTGGGGCAGTTTATTGTTGCCGAGGGGACCTATTGTTGCTGGCGTGGGTCATTTGTAGCAGGAGTGGATCTATTGTTTCTTATTTTGTTGCTGAAAGATCTATAGTTGCTGGGGGATGTTATGTTACTGGTGTGGGTCATTTGTTGCAGGGGTGGATCTATTGTTTCCTATTTTGTCGCTGAAAGATCTATAGTTGCTGGGGGATCTTATGTTACTGGTGTGGGTCATTTGTTGCAGGGATGGATCTATTGTTTCCTATTTTGTTGCTGAGGGATCTATAGTTGCTGGGGCAGTCTATTGTTGCTAGAAGATATTTTGCTGCAGGGGGTCTATTGTTGCTGGGGAGGGTCTGTTGTTGCTGGGAGTATTTTGTTGCGTGGCGTCTCTTGTTGCTGGGGCAGTTTATTGTTGCTAGGAGGATCTATTGTTGCTAGGGAATCTATTTTTGTTGGTGTGGGTCATTTGTTGCAGGGGTGAATCTATTGTTTCCTATTTTGTTGCTGAGGGGTCTATAGTTGCTGGGGCAGTCTATTGCTAGAGGATATTTTGCTGCATAGGGTCTGTTGTCACTGGGGGTATTTTTTTACGGGGGGGGTCTGTTTTTGATGGGGCAGTTTATTGTTGTTGAGGAGATCTATTGTTGCTGGGGTATCTATTGTTGCAGGCGTGGGCCATTTGTTGCAGGGGTGGATCTATTGTTTATAATTTTGTTGCTGAAGGGTCTATAGTTGAGGGGTCTATAGTTGCTGGGGCAGTCTATTGTTGCTAGAGGGTATTTTGCTGCAAGGAGGCTATTGTTGTTGGGTGGTCTATTGTTGCCAGGAAGGGTCTATTGTTGCTGGGTAGTATTTTGTTGTTGTTGTTGCTGCGGCATTTTATTGTTGCTAAGGGGACCTATTGTTGCTGGGGGATCTATTGTTGCTAGCCTGAGTCTTTTGTTGCTGACCTATGTCTTTTGTTGCAGAGGCTGGATCGATTGTTGCGGATGGGGTCGAGTTGCTGGGGCAGTCTATTGTTGCTACAGGATATTTTACTACAAGGGTCTATTGATGCTGGGGCGGTCTGTTGTTGCTGTATTTTGTTGCGGGGGATCTGTTGTTGCTGGGGAAGTTTATTGTCGCTGAGGGGATCTATTGTTGCTGACGTGTCTTTTGTTGCATGGGTGGATCTATTGTTCCTTATTTTGTTGCTGAGGGGCCTAGGGTTGCTGGGGCAGTCTATTTTTGTTACAGGATATTTTGCTGCAAAGGGTCTATTGTTGCTGGGAGAACTATTGTTGATGGCATGGGTCTTTTGTTGCTGGGGAGGATCTATTGTTGCGGGCGGTTGTTTTAGTTGCCTGGGGTCTGTTGTTGCTGGGGAGGGTCTATTGTTGTGGGGGTGTTTTGTTACCTGGGGTCTGTTGTTGCTGGCGAGGATCTATTGTTGTGGGGGTTGTTTTGTTGCCTGGGGTCTGTTGTTGCTGGGGCAGTTTATTGTTGCTGATGGGATCTATTGTTGCTGGTTGCAGGGGGTCTATGATTGCTTTTCTTGTTATCATTAACAAATTCCATACAAATACTTAGCACCACAAAATGATACATGGTCTGTATTCTCTAAAAGGGGCGGTACTGGAGGTGGGAAGGGGGTGGATCCAAGGGGGTGGTGCTCAAAGGCGGGTAGGAAGCAGAGACAAGGGGCAGGGCCGTCTTAATAGCATCATGGGCCCCTGGGCAAAGTACTGCACTGGGGCCCTCCTACTCTCTCCTACACACCTACTCTCAAGAATGAAAGTATAAATAGTTGATAGAATTATGTTTATTAGTACTTTCAATAGCCGGTTTACTGGCACACTTGTTACAAATCCTCAGGGAAACTGTTGCATACGATTTTCTGATTTGGGTCAAACTAGGTTGCCAATTTGCTTGAATAATGTCCTCCATTGTGTCGTTGAAGTGCATCTTCCAGTTGCCTGTTTTTTTTTTTTTGGCCCTGGAGCAGGGGCGGACTGACCATTTGGAAACTCGGGCACTGCCCGAGGGCCCGGGGTCAGTAGGGGGCCCCATGAGATGCCCCTGGTACCTTTTTCATAGGCTTTTTTGAGTTTGGGCAAGGACACAGGGGCCCCATGATCTCCTATTGCCCGGGGGTCCCATGAGTTATCAGTCCGCCCCTGCCCTGGAGTTATCCCAGGAGATTTACTGGCCCCCGATACGCATTGTCTGCTTCCTATTACCATATTGCCATTTGTGGAATCAAAATTAATTTGGATTCTTGAAACGTTTGATGCTCTTTCTGGATCAACTACACATTGACTTCTCAAGCTGGGTAAACCGAACCTCTGGACAGGGTGGATTTGATTTAAATCACTAGTCAGTAAGGCTTGATCTAAATCCTAGTTTTCTACATAAAGACTCATTCTTGCTGGTATAACTTTAATATGCAATAGATGAAGATTTTTAGAATAACAACTTTTCATATTAGTTTTTTTATCCCCAGTTTAATAGGTTAATCATTCATATTTGGACAACTTTCCTGTTGTACTTAGGAAGGAAAAAAATAATCATTACCTTAATAATAACAATTTAACCACTTGAGCCCCAGAGGATTTACCCCCCTTAATGACCAGGCCTTTTTTTGCTGTTTGGCGCTGCACTAATTCAAATGATAATTGCGCGGTCATGCAATGCTGTACCCAAACAAAATTTACGTCCTTTTCTTCACACAAATGGAGCTTTCTTTTGGTGGTATTTGATCACCTGTGCGCTTTTTATTTTCTGCGCTATAAACAAAAAAAACACGAACATTTTGAAAAAAAACAATTTTTTCTACTTTCAGCTATAAAAAATATATCGTAAACTCAAAGTTAGTCATAAATTTCAGCCAAAATGTATTCTGCTACATGTTTTTGGTAAAAAAAATCCCAATAAGTGTATATTGATTGCTTTGTGTGAACATTATAGCGTCTACAAACTATGGTATAGATACTGTAATTTATGCCTTTTTTTGCTATACAGCGCTGCACTAATTCAAATGATAATTGCGCGGTCATGCAATGCTGTACCCAATCGAAATTTACGTCCTTTTTTTCACACAAATAGAGCTTTCTTTTGGTGGTATTTGATCACCTGTGCGCTTTTTATTTTTGGCGCTATAAACAAAAAAACACGAAAATCTTGAAAAAAAAACAATTTTTTCTACTTTCAGCTATAAAAAATATATCGTAAACTCAAAGTTAGTCATAAATTTAAGCCAAAATGTATTCTGCTACATGTTTTTGGTAAAAAAAATCCCAATAAGTGTATATTGATTGCTTTGTGTGAACGTTATAGCGTCTACAAACTATGGTATAGATAATTTGAAATTTACACAGCTTTTACTTTCTGACCGCCCATCACATCTCTTGAGGTGCTAAAATACCAGGATAGAACAAACACCCCCAAATGACCCCTTTTTGGAAAGCAGACACCCTAAGCTATCTGCTGAGAGACATATTGTGTCCATGGAAGATTTATTTTTTTTCCACAAGTTTCTGGAAAATGACAAAAACTTTTTTTTTGTTTTTTTTTTTACACAAAATTGTCATTTAAATGATTTATTTCTTGCACAAGCCATGGGTATATGTGGAATTATACCCCAAAATACATTCTGCTACTTCTACCGAGTATGAGGATACCACACATGTGACACTTTTTGGGAGCCTAGCCACATACAGGAGCCTGAAATCCAATGAGCACTTTGAAAGCCTGAAAGTGCGTAACTTCTTCATTTCACTTCCCCACTACCTATCACAGTTTTGGAGGCCCTGACATGCCAGGATAGCACCAAACCCCCCCAAATGACCCCTTTTTGGAAAGTAGACACTCCAAGGAATTTAAAAAGAGGCATGGTAAGTATTTTGCAGATCTAATTTTTTCTCACAAGGTTTTGAAATATAAAAAAGAAAAGAAAAAATATATTTTTATTTTCTTTCTTCATTTTCCAAAAACTTGTGGTAAAAAAATTAATTCTTCTATTGATTCAACATGCCTCTCAGCAAATAGTTTGGGGTGTCTACTTTCCAAAAAGGGGTCATTTTGAGGGGTGGGGGCATTTTATGCCCAGCATTAGAGGTTTATGCCACACATCACTCACTCTTCTAACCACCTGAAGACCAAGCCTTTTCTGACACTTTTTGTTCACATTAAAAAAATCTGTATTTTTGCTAGGAAATTAAAGTGAACCCCCAAACATTATATATTTTCTTAGAGCAGACACCCTAGTAAATAAAATGGTGGGTGGTGCAATTTTTCCCGCTGCTTGTAAAGGCAATTCTGCAGCTAATTAACCACTAGGAATGCTTTTACATGAAAGCCCATTGCCGGCTGAAAAAAATAAAACCAGGATGATGCCTGCAGCTGCAGGCATCACCCTGGTATAACCATTCAAAGTCCAGTGATGTACCAATACGTCACTGGTCCTTGTTGGGTGTATATGCTATGTTCTTTTTTTCTTTATGCAGCCTGTGGGCTGAATGAAAAAAAAGAGAAGAAATCTCTGCCAGAAAAAGTGTGTGGTATGCCCACCATTAGAAACCTCCCTCAATCCACCCACTTCTAATGGTGGGCACATATGAAATGTGCCAACAAATATAAAATATATATGCCGAAGCATGGGGGCCATCCACCCACTGGCCACCCCAGGCCCCCATGCTTTGGCATACATTCTCTTTTTTTTAACTGCGGATGAAAAATCTCATCCGACAGCACTGCACACACCTACTTATGTCTATTCTGAAAGCAAGACCCTGTTGCTGTCATAATAAACAGGTCAGTGCTGCAGTTTGACGTTCCTGCAAAGAAATCAACAATGGTTAACAATAAAACATAAACTCAATAAAACAACTTTATAAGGAAAACTGTGTGGTGGTATGCCCACCATTAGAAACCTCCCTCAATCCACCCACTTCTAATGGTGGGCACACATGAAATGTGCCAACAAATATAAAATATATATGCCGAAGCATAGGGGCCATCCACCCACTGGCCACCCCAGGCCCCCATGCTTTGGCATATATTCTCTTTTTTTTAACTGCGGATGAAAAATCTCATCCAACAGCACTGCACACACCTACTTATGTCTATTCTGAAAGCAAGACCCTGTTGCTGTCAGAATAAACAGGTCAGTGCTGCAGTTTGACGTTCCTGCAAAGAAATCAACAATGGTTAACAATAAAACATAAACTCAATAAAACAACTTTATAAGGAAAAGTGTGTGGTGGTATGCCCACCATTAGAAACCTCCCTCAATCCACCCACTTCTAATGGTGGGCACATATGAAATGTGCCAACAAATATAAAATATATATGCCGAAGCATAGGGGCCATCCACCCACTGGCCACCCCAGGCCCCCATGCTTTGGCATATATTCTGTTTTTTATAACTGCGGATGAAAAATCTCATCCAACAGCGCTGCCCACGCTGACTTATGTCTATTCTGAGAGCAAGTTCCTGTTGCTGTCAGAATAAACAGGTCAACGCTGCAGCTGAAAGCATTCCTGCAAACAGAAATGGTTAACAATAAAACAACAATAAACCAGTGAAAGTCGAACAATCACAAAAATGACAACAACAAAAAAAACTATAACTATTTTTGGTTTTTATATTTTTTTATTTTTTTGGGGGGTATTTGTACTTTTATTTATTTTTTTTATTTTTTTAACTTTTTTTTTCCAAACTTCAAACATTTAAACAGCTGGTAGGGTCTCTCCAAATGCGATAGCCAGTTTCCTGACTACCTAACATCTTTTGAGACCCTGTGTAAATGTGCCCTGATCTGTGCCGTGCTGTACCCTATACTAATAGTTCACTAGTGTATGGTAGAGGCGGAAGCAGGGCTTGATGCAGAGGCCAGGTTGGCCAGGACAGGAGGGACAACAATAGCGGCTGTCACGCCTAATTCCACGTTTGCTGCAGACACGACATCTTTTTTGGGGTCTTCTTTGGGTTGGGGTACCAGGAATGGTATCGAGAAAATGTCTCTCATGCAGACGGCTAACTGCATCTGGGAGAGGGATTTGGGGCGCAGCACCTTCTGGATACAAAAGGGCCCTGATGTTCTCTAACTGGAAATTTAGGTATGATCCACTATGTCCAGTTGCTTTATAGAGAACAAAAGCATTATATAGAGCCAATTGAAATAAATAAACTGACACTTTTATGTACCAGCGTTTGGATTTTCGGGAAACTAAATACGGCTGCATCATCTGGTCATTGAAGTCCACCCCTCCCATGTTAAGGTTATAATCGTGGACACAGAGGGGCTTCTCAACAACACCAGCTGCCGTGGTAATTTGGACGGTCGTATCTGCGTGAATGGAAGACAGGAGGTAAACATCCCGTTTGTCCTTCCACTTCACTGCGAGCAATTCTTCATTTCTCAAGCAGGCTTTTTCCCCCTTTTTAAGACGGGTATTTACAAGCCGTTGGGGGAAGCCTCGGCGATTAGATCGCACAGTGCCACATGTGCAAATTCCCAAATTGAACAAATGTCTAAATAGTGGCACGCTTGAATAAAAATTGTCCACGTATAAGTGGTACCCCATATGGAAATAGGATGACGCCAAGTCCCAAACTATCTTGCCACTGCTTCCCATGTAGTCTGGGCATCCGGGGGGCTCCAAGTAACTATCTTTTCCCTCGTAAATCCGAAACTTACATGTATAGCCTGTTGCCCTCTCACAGGTCTTATACATCTTGATCCCATATCTGGCACGCTTGCTGGGGAGATATTGTTTGATTACAAGGCGGCCAGAATATTGAATGAGGGACTCATCGATGCAGATGTTTTTCTGGGGAGTATACACATCTGCAAATTTTTGGTTAAAGTGATTTACGAGGGGCCGAATTTTGTGGAGCCGGTCAAATTCAGGGTCACCCTGAGGACGACTGAGTGAGTTGTCGTAGAAGTGCATAAAACGCCTTATCGTCTCATATCTATGCCTGGCCATGGCAGCAGAGAACACGGACATGTGAACAAGAGGGTCGGTGGACCAATACAACCGCAATTGATTTTTATCATTAATGCCCATGTTGAGGGTTAGGCCCAAAAAAACTTTAAATTCGGAAACCGTAATGGGTTTCCATGCGAATGGTCTGGCAAGGTTTGAATTTGGGTTGGCGGCGATAAATTGGCGTGCATATAAATTGCTTTGATCCACAATCAATGCATAAAGATCTTCTGTGAAAAACAGCTCAAAAAAATTAAGGGGAGTATTTAAATTTGCTGTTTCCACCTGAATTCCGGGTTGGGCAGTGAATGGGGGAAGTACGGGTGCTGCAGAATTTGTGGGCTGCCAATCGGGATTTGCAAGCACATCCGGAAGGACACTAGGGGCTCTACGGGCCTGTCTGCGAATTCTTGGTGGCCGCGGGACACTACTTGTGCTCGCCACCGCACCAGCTTGTACTGCACTTATGGGACTCGCCACGTCACCAAGTGATACTGCAGTGCTGGTATGCCTACGACCAGGACGTACTAGGCCGCTGGTGCTCGCCAGTTCACCAAAAGATACTGCGGCACTAGTACTGGCACTCTGCTGCATATGAGAGTCATCATGCATTTGTACCACCTCAGCAACCTGTGAATGGGATCGGGTACGCCTGACCTTAGCAGGGACCACTTCCTCGTCGTCTGAGCTAGCTGTCAGGGTGCCGCTGCTGTCTATAGGTTCGTATTCTGAGCCTGGTTCTGCCAGTGAGTTTTCCCCTTCGCTCTCACTTGACATGCTCAGAATCCTATAGGCCTCTTCACTAGAGTACCTTTGCTTAGACATTTTGGCCACTAAATTTACAGGTACCTAGTGCGACTCACGGGAAAAAGAGCACCTGGCTGTCAGGGACTGCTTGAACCGCTACAAAAAATTTACCGACAAGTGCTAACAGATATCAGGCCTGATTCTGTGAACACTGCGGTTTTGTGTGTAATATGTATCAAGTGACAGTTATCTACTGACACTGCACTTGCCGGGGGAGAAGGGGGGGCGTAGGGGCTAAACGCAGGTGCTGGCAGGTGTTGGGGCTGATCCCGCTAACACTGCGTTTTTGGGGATACTAAAGTAATGTGAATGCTGGTATAGCGCTGATCTGATCAAAGATATTGATCCAATCAGACACTATACTAGCAATGAAGGTTTAGCGTGCAAGTAAGCGTGTTCCTGGCAATCAAGGGGTCAAATGTGATTATTTGTGTACTAGCGGGCAAACTGGTGCTATCTGGGAGGGGCGCTAAAACTATCGGAAGTCACCAGTACCAAGTCACCAGTACCAATACAGTGATCAGTAAAAATCTGTTCACTGTAATCAATGACACTGGTGACAGGGCAGTGAAGGGGTTAACTGGGGGGGGGGGGCGATCAAGGGGTTAAATGGGATTACTGATGTACTGGCGGGTAAACTGGCGCTATCTGGGAGGGGCGCTAACACTATTGGAAGTCGCCAGCGACACTGATACAGTGATCAGTAAAAATTGGTTCACTGATCAGTGACACTGGTGACAGGGCAGTGAAGGGGTCAACTCAGGGGGGGGGGGGCGCGATCAAGGGGTTAGACGGGACTACTGGTGTATTAGCGGGCAATCTGGCGCTATCTGGGAGGGGCGCTAACACTAACGGAAGTCGCCTGCGACACTGATACAGTGATCAGTAAAAATTGGTTCACTGATCAGTGACACTGGTGACAGGGCAGTGAAGGGGTCAACTCAGGGAGGGGGGGGGGCGATCAAGGGGTTAGACGGGACTACTGGTGTATTAACGGGCAATCTGGCGCTATCTGGGAGGGGCGCTAACACTAACGGAAGTCGCCAGCGACACTGATACAGTGATCAGTAAAAATTGGTTCACTGATCAGTGACACTGGTGAGAGGGCAGTGAAGGGGTCAACTCAGGGGGGGGGGGGGCGATCAAGGGGTTAGACGGGACTACTGGTGTATTAGTGGGCAATCTGGCGCTATATGGGAGGGGCACTAACACTATCGGAAGTCGCCAGCGACACTGATACAGTGATCAGTAAAAATCGCTTCACTGATCAGTGACACTGGTGACAGGGCAGTTAAGGGGTTAACTGGGGGGGTGGGGGGGAATTAAGGGGTTAAATGGCTTTATTGGTGTACTGGGGGGCAAACTGGCGCTATCTGGGAGGGGCGCTAGCACTATTGGAAGTCGCCAGCGACACTGATACAGTGATCAATAAAAATCGCTTCACTGATCAGTGACACTGGTGACAGGGCAGTGAAGGGTTAACTGGGGGGGGGCAATCAGGGGGTTAAATGTGTCCTAGACTGTGTTCTAACTGTCAGTGTGCTGTTTTACTCACGTTTAAATGTCTCTTCTTCTCTGTCTGGAACGGAATGTGTCCAGGCAGAGAAGAATGACATCATATCCTGCCCTGTGTAAATATCAACACAGGACAGGATAGGACAGGGACCGATCATCCGATTTCAGCCAGAAATCACTGGCTGAAATCTAATGATTGATCCCTCCTGGATCGAATCGGATCACCCGCGGGTCGGCGGGAGCGCGCGCGCGCGCCCCCTGCCGGCGAAAGTGTCGGGAGCGCGGAACCCGTTTTTAAACGTGGTTTTGCGCTCCACTGCCGCCCTGCACACGTATATACACAGTGGCAGGGCGGCAAGCGGTTAAATAGATTTATTCAACTGAAACAATAACATCCCAGCATATGTGATTTGCTTAAACATCCATGTTTGTTAACTAATTTGACTAAACAAAATATATATATTTTAAGAAACTTAGACTGTCAGCCCCTCCCTCCTCACACTGTCAGCCCCTCCCTCCTCACACTGTCAGCCCCTCCTCCTCACACTTCGTTTCACTTTCTTCTTGTGCAGATCTATTCCACTCCAAACAATCAGAAAAATATTGTTTCTATTCTATTCACTGAACTTCTTGAACCTTAGCAGTGAAGGGGTTGATTCTGTATTCATAGGTTTGTAGAAGTTAGGATGAAGGTCTTTTTCTTAACTCTGTTCATGTTATAAAATTTTTGCTGTGAAGAAGAGGCATGTGATCTCCGCTGAGTCAAATTCAGTTTTGAGAACTGCAAAAGTAAACCGAGCATCTGTGATAATATCT
The DNA here is from genome assembly GCF_062004578.1 of Staurois parvus. Lineage (NCBI taxonomy): Eukaryota > Metazoa > Chordata > Amphibia > Anura > Ranidae > Staurois > Staurois parvus. The sequence continues at coordinate 26,201 of NW_028320095.1, read as the reverse complement.
TGTAGGCAGAGAAACTGCCCAATAATCTTACAAAAACCTCTGGAAGAGCATGACATTGTGAATGGATTCATGGAATTTATTTACCAAAAAAATTAAACATATACAGCCTTATTCTACATAATTAAAAAACGAATCTTTATTTCATGATGGAATAACATTTGGATGGTAATATATTTTCCTCAAAAAGCATTTTATTTAAAAAAATCCGATTTAAATAAAAAAAATCCGATTTAAATAAAAAAAATCCAATTTTTTTTTTTTTTTTTTTTTTAAAAAATCATTGATTTTTATCCACCCTGCCTCTGGAGGAGGACAACTTTGTAGAGACATTTTATTTCTACTGTCTAAGCACTAGTTCACATCTGGGAGATTTGAAGTGCTTTTCTAGAGGCACTTCAGCAAGGGTTCCCTTTGTATCCTATGGTGCCCGTTCACGCCTGAGTGTGAACGGGCACCATCGGATACAAAGGGAACCCTTGTGTTGACTGAAGCTTGTTGCTTGAAAAAGTACATGAGCTTCGTTGGGGAAGAGCCATGCATTTTAGTCTTTATAGACCAGCCTTTCTCAATCTTTTTATCATGGGAGAACCCATTAAATAATTTTTCAGTCTCAGGGAACTAAATTTAATTGGGGGTCAGTGGGAAGAATGCACTAGTTACAGTGATGGTTAGGGTCATGGAACCCTTACAGACAGCTAAAAAAAAAGATAATTGGTGTCATGCTGTTACTTCTGTCAAGTGGTGTGGACTCAAAACTATCCAGATGGGAGGTCAATCAGCCTCAGCTCAAATTAACCCCTAGCAACCTCTGGAGGAACGTTAGGGTTCCATGAAACCCTGGGTGAGAATGGCTTCTATAGATAATGAGTCAGCCTGGAAACGCCCAAGCATTTGAGCACCTTCTTGCCTCTCCTTCTCTTAGTAACTAACGTTCCATTCGCTAATGCAAAAACCCTAAAGCCTGAAAAGAAAACTGTACAATCACACAAACAAAAAAACAGTCCATATCGCTTGAAGAGCTCAAGCTCAAATCTTAACTTTGCCTAAGAATCAGTGTCCAGCACCACAATTCTTTTTTTTTTCCTCTCTTTTCGCAAAGTTTTTGTAACTGTGTATCTACAACCATGTGCCTGTAAACCTGGGCAGCCAACTGCAACACATTTATCATAGATGAAGACGATTTTCACTGATTCACAAGTAGTGGTCAGGGTCAGGTTTTATTCTGTCAATACTCAAAGTCCTTGTTAGGGATCCGGGTATGACCAGAAATGTGTGGACTGACACAGGGAAGTAGCAGGCTTCAGGAACACAGGCGTAGTCAGGGCTGGAGAGGTGGAATGGTCAGGCGGGCCATAAGGTACAGTCAGGCACCGCCCGGCGGGATCTCTAGTGACCCACAGAACAGGATTCCTCAGGGCACGGAGTCTAAGCCCCAGTCTGCCTTTTCACCAGAGCCCCTGATGGTGGGGATGGACTTGGCGCAGGACTGAGACCAGGTCGCGGCCCATGAGTGCACCCAACTGTGGTAGAGGGGTCCGCCGAGGGTATGTAACGGGGGAAAGCCTGATGTGAAGGGGCTGGCAGGTTTGGACAGTAGTGGCTGGATCCGTGCGGGATGGATGGATCGTCTGGGTAGCGTCAGGCGTAGTCAGGCAGGCCAGGTCAGCAACGTGCAGGCAGTGAGGTACCGGAGGAGCAGGCAGAGAATAGTCAGGGTCACAAGCCGGGTTCAGTAACTCACGGGCAGCACGGTACAGAGGATCAGGCAGAAGGATGGTCAGGCAAGCAGGGTCAGCAGATAGGCAGGAACACAGGATACCAGGTACAGGGGCTCATGGGAAACATACACCAAGGCCCTGATCACAGGCCTGGTCATTCCTTAAATACACCTCCTGCAATCAGCCCCAGGTGTTGGCTGACTGCAGGAGTGAGCTTCTGGCTGCTGAGAGCACCCGCTGGTCAGCCCTGGTACTGCAGCCCACACGGCAGGTGAGTCCCACCACCAGTGCTGAGTCCATTCCTGACAGTCCTCTAGCTCTGTTGGAAAGGTGAGAAGCTTAGCATTTTGATGCCAAAAAATCAAAACTGTTGTTGGCTCTACCGGGTTTCCAGGCTGTGGGCCTACTCCAAAAGCTACCTACACATGGGTGCACTGGCCCATCAGCATCAAATCTCAGTGTTTTTTACCATTCTGGTGGCACATGTGCAACATCTATTCAAAATCTATCACACGCCGAAATACTCACTTAGGGCCATATGTGTTCAGGGCCGTATGCCCCAAACAGAACACTGTACACCCCAAATTAAACTCTGTTCCTTAATGCTTAGGGTCCTAAATGCTGGGTACATTGTCCAGCTGCTGCATATTTCAGCCTGCCATAAGCTGAAAACTCTAGGATTTGACACTGATGGGCATGAGGCCAAACTCACTCCCGAAAAAGATGAAGCCCTCTAAAACAATCCAAAGTTCTCACTTAAAGTGGATCTGTTAGGATAGAAATATTGGAGCTGCCATTGCTGATTAGGTTTGATAAGCTGAAGACTTTGGAGCAGGGCTGTCTTAATGCACGGGTACCACTGGGCACTGCCCAGGGGCCCCAAGTGCATGGGGGCCCGATGGTAATCTTGCCTTATATCCTGCTTGTTACCTGTCCCGGATTTGCCAGGACAGTCACACTTTTTACTAAGCTGTCCCGTGATGGTCCGGGCAGCCTCCCAAAACCTGTACTGTGCCCTCATGATTCCAGTATTGTGCCCTCCTGACTCCCCCTGTAATGTGTCCTTCTGCCCCCCGCCCCCTGTACTTTTCCCTCTGTCCCCGATTTTTCCAGGACAGTCACGCTTTTTACTAAGCTAAGCTGTCCTATGATGGTCCGGGCAGCCTCCCAAAACCTGTACTGTGCTTTCGTGATTCCAGTATTGTGTCCTCCTGACTCCCCCTGTAATGTGTCCTTCTGCCCCCCCGTACTTTGCCATCTGTCCCCGATTTTCCTGGACAGTCACGCTTTTTACTAAGCTGTTCCGTGATGGTCCAGGAAGCCTCTCAGAACCTGTAATGTGCCCTTGTGATCCCAGTATTGTGCCCTCCTGACTCCCCCCTGTACTGTAGCCCCCCCCCATACTTTGCCTATTGTGTTGATTAGTCTTTTATTTATGGTATGTTTTCTTATTGTTTAAATTAAATTTTATTGAAAGTGCTAATAAATATATGTTGAATTCTATCAAATATTTACACTTTAACTCTTGAGAGCAGGTGCATTATTCGGGACAGGCTGGTAGGGGCCCCAGTGCATTACATTGCCCAGGGGCCCATGCTGCTATGAAGATGGCCCTGCTTTGGAGCCGTCACCCTCATCCGCTACCAAAGTTTTACCTCTTGGCTTTACTACCTATGGAGGCATTGACTCATAGGACTGTAGTATAGAATTTTATGCTTTCTTTATACTGCTTGGCAGAATTCGTAGATGCTGTGTAAGTAATTATATGAGACAAGATCACTGAGGGCTGGGAGGGGGGGAGAGCACACGGCCGAGGTAGCTGCGCACAGGCTCTGCGTAACGTGGATTGGAGAAGGAGGGGGGGATTGGAAAATGTAGGGAAGTACGCACAGAGGTCATTAAGCAGATCGTCCCAACCGTGACAAGATCATCTGGCAGTCATGCCGCAGGTTCTGGAATCTGGCTGCGAGTTCATTGTGCTGGAAACTCGGCCGCAGCTGAACGCTGAGCCCCCAGAATTATATAATCCTCTGACAGATCAGCTCTGTCTCCTTCTGCCTCGCCTGCGCTGAACCCAACTGCCCTCCCCTCGCCGGTACCCCAGGCACTGCCAGCAGAAGTGGGGCTCACTCTAATCTGCAGCCGCTGCTCACATGCTGTTGTCTGCTCCACTGCATCTAAAGGGAAAAGTCCAGACAAATGTACCCAATTTTATAACAACCCATAGGAATAGCTGATGACTTGGTGTACTTTGTATGTACTGTGTGGCATAAAATCTAAAAGGTGCCCCGTCCGGTTGTGGTTTACCATGATGCTTGTGACACCATTGAGCCCTTCAGGAACACATTATCCATTTCAGGCAGTGTTGTCTGAGCCAAAACTAGCCACACCCATATGAAATCATTATGGCAGCTGCTAGGGTTTTACTGCTTTACACCAGTGGTCTCCAAATTGAAGGCCCTTTGCTGACCTTTATCCAGCCCTTGGGGCATTGTTCTTCACACTGATACAAGGCCCCAGTCCCTCCACTGGGGCACTATTCAATCCTCTGACACCAACGATGGAGCACTATTCAATCCACTGACTCCAACGATGGCACACTTTTCAATTCACTGACACCAATGATGGGGCACTATTCCTTCCTTGGGCACCTGCAATGGTGCATAATTCCTCCCACTGATACCAATGATGGGGCACTATTCAATCCACTGACACAAACAATGAGGCACTATTCTTTCTCCTGACACCAATGATGGGGCACTATTCAATTCACTGACACCAACAATGGGGCACTATTCCTTCCACTGATACCAACAACTGGACACTATTCCTCCCATGGGCACCAATAATGGTGCATAATTCCTCCTACTGATACCAATGATGGGGCACTATTCAATCCACTGACTCCAACAATGAGGCACTGTTCTTCCCACTGACACCAACGATGGCACACAATACAGTTCACTGACACCAATGATGGGGCACTATTCCTTCCACTGATACCAACAATTGGACACTATTCTTCCCATGGGCACCAGCGATGGTGCATAATTCCTCCTGATACCAATGATGGGGCACTATTCATTCCACTGACACCAATGATAAGGCACTATTCTTACCACTGACACCAGTGATGGGGCACTATTCCTTCCACTGACACCAGTGATGGGGCACTGTTCAATTCACTGACACCAACGTTGGGGTACTATTCCTTCCACTTATACCAACAATGGGACACTATTCCTCCCATGGGCACCAGTGGTGGTGCATAATTCCTCCTACTGATACCAATGATGGGGCACTATTCAATCCACTGACACCAACGATGAGGCACTATTCTTTCTCCTGACACCAACAATGGGGTCCTATTAAATTCACTGTTACCAACGATGGGGCACTATTCCTTCCATTGATACCAACAATAGGGACACTATTCCTCCCATGGGCACCAGCGATGGTGCATAATTCCTCCTACTGATATCAATGATGGGGCACTATTCAATCCACTGACACCAACAATAAGGCACTATTCTCCCCACTGACACCAACAATGGGGCACTATTCCTTCCACTGATACTAACGATGGGGCACTATGACTTCCTTGGGCACCAGTGATGGTGCATAATTCCTCCTACTGATGCAAACGATGGGGCACTATTCAATCCACTGACACCAATGATGAGGCACTAATCCTTCCACTGACACCAATGATGGGGCACTATTCCTTCCACTGACACCAATGATGGGGCACTATTCCTTCCATTGATACTAACGATGGGGCACTATTCCTTCCTTGGGCACCAGCAATGGTGCATAATTCCTCCTACTGATCCCAATGATGGGGACCATTCCCTCTCCTACTGACCACATGCACTATGTATTGTTTTTTACTCTCACTGACCACCAAGCCTGAGACATTGTCTTCTCCATCTCATGTCGGGGCATTTGCTACTCCCACTGGTTACAGTCCAGTCCCCCATATAGTCATACCTGTCAAATTCCTCCCCTCAATGTTTCAAGGGATGTGATGCAATAGGCACTTGCCAACATATGTTTGGGTGTCAAGCAGCAGGTTCCGCCCCCCCTTCTTGGTCCTCTTTAGCTGGCTGCCTTTTCCGGATGCAGGCAGGCTGCTGCAAGGATGCGCTGGAACAACCCCCATGGGCCGCCCACGTGCTGCTTTTGAGCCAATCCTTCAGCCTCCTGGTAGATGTGATGTAAGTTATATAAATCAAAAAAGTGCAGCGCTAGAAAACACACTATAGATGTTTAGATAATTAAATGAATAAACAGTTCATATGGTGATTTCAAGTGACATCAGGTGCTCTCATATAGTTGTATTCTTCTGGTGGTAAGGTGCTGTGAGATAAAGTGCAGAAAGAATGCACACTCACCAGAACGCACAGTAAAATGAGCGTTTTATGTATATATATTTTTCTCCTGAGGTCATCTGCTGATCAAGGTGTTCTCTGGGATCCGATATCCTTCCTTCAAAGGTCCTCGATTTGTATCAAGGTGGTCCAGTATACCCCTCAGATAGTAGCCTATGGACTGCTCTGTGGTAATAGGAAAAACTCCTTCTCCAGTGGTCAGGTGGATGGCTGTGGATTGATACTCCCCAAGGGAGTCAAAGCAGAGACATCTCCATAGTGTAGTAAATTGATACTTTATTGGGGCAAAACGAGGGTATATATAGTATAAAATATATGTGCAAGCAATTTCATGGACTAACCGTCCAGTGTTAAAGATGGCCGCCGGATCTCCACGATGCTTCGGCGGCGTGACGTCACGGCGTTGCTGGCTCCTCCTACGCGTTTCGTGCGCACGCACGTCGCCTGGGGGGGTTTGCCAATCTTGTGATGTGATGTAAGTATTCCAAGTGGCTGCAAAGGGGCAGGGCCAAAATAATAAAATAGATGGAAAAAATATAACAAATTCCAGAAATTCTGCTTTGGGAGGGAGTGTTGCTGGAAAAGTTCCCTTTAAAGCGGTTGTAAAGTGTCTATGCATTCTATGCATGAAGGTAAATAATTTTTTGTGTGCAGCAGCCCCTCTCTAATACTTACCTGAGTCCCCCCCCCCTCCCCTAGGATATCCATGAGAGCAACGGCTCTCAGGGTACTCTTCCTTTTCATTGGCTGAGACAGCAGCAGGAGCCATTGGCTCCCACTACTGTAAATCACAGCCAGTGAGCCAATGAGGAGACAGCAGGGGGCGGGGCCGAGCCACGCTACTGTGTGAATGTAGAAAGAAAAATGTCACCAGCACATCAAAAAATCCTCAAAAGCCTCCGAAGCTTTATTTAGTGGCCACTTTAGTGACTTGCCTGACAAAGGGACCCTGCGTGGCTCCGAAACGTTGCCACTGTTGATATTATGTGACCACTAAATAGAGCTTTGGACCCTTTTGAGGATTCCTTGGTGTGCCGGCAGGGGCGGACTGACAACGCATGGGGCCCCCGGGCAATAGGGGATCATGGGGCCCCTGTGTCCTTGCCCAAACTCAAAAATGACTATGAAAAAGGTACCAGGGGCATCTCATGGGGCCCCCTACTGACCCCGGGCCCTCGGGCAGTGCCCGAGTTTCCAAATGGTCAGTCCGCCCCTGTGTGCCGGTGGCATTCTTCTTTCTGGATTGTTTGTGGTTCCCAGCCCGGTGTCACTGCAGCACCCAAATACCATTTACAGCCACTTGCAGGAATGTGTATGTTGGGAAAACTAGATTTTGAAGTGTGTGAATGGACACACAGAACAGCAGCTAGGGAGCGAGCCTGCTTGAGTGCCCCCATAGCAATCTGCTTACTATGGGGGCACTCAACATCAGTCCCTACCAATATGGAAGAGAAATCTATTTCCAATATATTTAGAAAAAAAAATTATACATGCAACATATATTTACAATATATTGGCCGACACGAATATATTTTAACATGTATTCCAAAAATGTAAATTAAAATATATTTTCCATATATATATTCCAAATATATTTAAAAATATATTTTCTTAAATATATTTTCCAGATATTTTTGAAATCTAAAAAAAAATGCATTTAAACATAGATTTTTAAATATACTTGTAAATGCATTCCAAATTACACTTTGAAATATATTTCAGCATGTGTTCTGAATACATTTTTAATAATATATTCACAAATATATTGATGTATATTTTTGAAATATAATGAACACGGCCAAAATTGTAGTATTTGAAATATATGCCAATATATTTGGGAAGAATATATTAAGAATGTATTTTTAAAATATATTTTCTTCCATGTGGGTAACCCTCAAGAGGTGTACAATCTAAGGTCCCTAACTCACATTCATACATACACATATTAGGGACAATTTAGACAGGAGCCAATTAACCTACCAGCATGTCTTTGGAGTGTGGGAGGAAAGCTGAGTACCCGGAGGAAACCTATGCAGGCACAGGGAGAACATACAGGCAGGTGGTGCCGTGGTTGGGATTAGAACCAACAACCCTAGTACTGTCAGGTGGAAATGCAAACCATTTAGCCCCTGTGCTGCCCACAGAAGATGAACTGGTTGGCTGCTAATGTTGATTCTTCCTCTCACTCCAGCCCAGGGCATGCAAGAGGCTGATCCCATATGGAAGAAAAATATATTTGAAATATATTTTAAAAATATACAATTTTGCCCATATTCAATATATATATGTATATATATATATACACACATACATACATACACATACTGTATGTTGAAATGCGTTGTTATTACAAAATATATGAAAAATATTTTTAAAAATAAATTTTCAAATATACTGTATGTCTTTAAAAATACAAATCTACATTTTTGGAATGCATTTACAAATATATGTAAAAATATATGTTAAAATAACTTTTATACCTTAAAAAAAATATGAAGAATATATTTGAAAAAAATATATATTTTTAAAAATATTCTTCAGATATTTTTTAATATATAAAAAAGTAATTTCATCATATATTTTTACATATATTTGTAAATGCATTCCAAAAATGTAGATTTGTATTTTTAAAGACATACAGTATATTTATATTGTAAAGCGCTGAGCAAACTGTTGGTGCTATAAAAATCTTGTATTATAATAATAATATTAATAATAATATTTGAAAATTTATTTTTAAAAATATTTTTCATATATTTTGTAATAAAAACACATTTCAACATACAGTAATTAATATTAATATATATATATATATATATATACATATGTATTTATTAAAATATATTGAATATGGCCAAAATTGTAGTATGTCAAACATATGTCAATATATTTGGGAAGAATATTTTTAAAATATATTTCAAATATATTTTTCTTCCATGTGGGATATCAGATCAAATGCAGGTACATGCACTTGCTTTCATTACAAAAAGACATTTAATGATTTATTAATCATTACAATGCTGCATTTGTGTATTTTCTATCTGCTTCGAATTTTGACTAAATCAGTCCATCTAACTGCTTTTGAACACAGGGGGTGCTGAATGCTGTGAGCAGGGGGGGGGGGGGGGGTTCAGTGATCCGTGTCAGGTTCAGCTTGTCCTTCCTGATCCTTTGAAACTGTATCTGGGGTGCACAGCTGAAGGGAGCAGATTACTAAATAACCTGTCAGTGATAGTTATGTGCCACTAATCACCCCCCCCCATCCATCCTCGCAGTGTCAGGACTGGGGTCTGGGTTTGTTAGGCAGTGTGGACATTAGAGGTGGATGGAGTGATTTTGCAGTCTCCACAATTCTGAGAGTGAATACTCTCAAATTTGCTTGCATGTTTGATTATGTATGTACTACCACTTTAATTTGTATAATTTTTTTTTTTTTTAGCTTTATTCACTGCTTAGTTTCCATATACTGCACTGATGATGACCAAACAGCCTGAAACAGCTGTAAGCAGTATGGAATAAATGGTTCTGTAACATTAGGCACTTTACACCAAGAATCACCACATGGAAGAGAAATATATTTCCAATATATTTAGAAAAAAAATGATATACAGTTGCAAGAAAAAGTATGTGAACCCCTTGGGATTACGTGGAGTTTTGCATGAATTGGGCATAAAATGTGCTCTGAACGTCATCTAAGTCACAACAATAGAAGAACACAGTCTGCTGAACATAATACTACACAAACATTAGATGTTGCCATGGTTTAATTGCACATAACATGTAAACATTCACAGTGCAGGGAGGAAAAAGTATGTGAACCTTTGGACTTAATAACTGGTTGACCCTCCTTTGGCAGCAATAACCTCAACCAAACGTTTCCTGTAGTTGCAGATCAGACCTGCACAACGATCTGGAGTAATTTTGGACCACTCCTCTTCACAAAACTGTTTCAGTGTAGCAATATTCTTGGGATTTCTGGTGTGAATCGCTCTCTTAAGGTCAAGCCACAGCATTTCAATCGGGTTGAGGTCAGGACTCTGACTGGGCCACTCCAGAAGGCGTATTCTGTGCTGTTGCAGCCATTGTTTTGTTGAATTACTTGTATGCTTTGGGTCATTGTCCTGTTGCATCACCCATCCTCTGCGGAGCTTCAGTTGGCGGACAGATGGTCGTACGTTTTCCTGAAAAATGTCTTGATAAACTCTGGAATTCATTTTCCCATCAATGACAACAATCTGTCCAGGCCCTGAGGCAGCAAAGCAGCCCCAAACCATGATGCTCCCTCCGCCATGTTTCACAGTGGGGATGAGGTTTTGATGTTGGTGTGCTGGGCCTTTTTTTCTCCACACATAGTGTTGTGTGTTCTTCCAAACAACTCAATCTTGGTTTCATCTGTCCACAGTATATTTTGCCAGTAGTGCTGTGGAACATCCAGGTGCTCTTTTGCAAACTTCAAACGTGCTGCAATATTCTTTTTGGACAGCAATGGCTTCCCCCGTGGTGTCCTCCCATGTACTCCATTCTTGTTTCATGTTTTCCGTATTGTAGATGTGTCAACAAAAATGTTAGCATGTGCCAGAGATTTCTGTAGGTCTTTAGCTGACACTCTGGGATTCTTCTTTACCTCATGCAGCATTCTGCGCTGTGCTCTTGCAGTCATTTTTACAGGACGACCACGCCTAGGGAGAGTAGCAACAGTGCTAAACTTTCTCCATTTGTAGACAGTCTGTCTTACCATGGACACATGAACATCAAGGCTTTTGGAGGTACCTTTGTAACCCTTTCCAGCTTCATGCAAGTCAACAATTCTTGATCGTAGGTCTTTTGAGAGCTCTTTTCTGCGAGGCATGGTTCACATCAGACAGTGCTTCTTGAAACCAGTAAACCCAAAACAGGTGTGTGTTTTTTAAGGGCAGGACAGCTGTCAGCAACACATCCAATATCATCACACTGATTGGAGTCAAGGTTGGCTCACTCCTGGCTCCAATTAGCTCTGGGAGAAGTCATTAAGCTAGGGGCTCACATACTTTTTCCTCCCTGCACTGTGAATGTTTACATGTTATGTGCAATTAAACCATGGCAACATCTAATGTTTGTGTAGTATAATGTTCAGCAGACTGTGTTCTTCTATTGTTGTGACTTAGATGACGTTCAGAGCACATTTTATGCCCAATTCATGCAAAACTCCACGTAATCCCAAGGGGTTCACATACTTTTTCTTGCAACTGTAAGTGACATATATTTACAATATATTGGCCTATGCTAATATATTTTAACATGTATTCTAAAAAATGTAAATTTAAATATATTTTCTAAAGGCATATATTGAAAAATATATATATATTTTTAAATATATCCTTCAGATTTTTTCAACATATAAAAAAAGTCATTTTAACATCTATTTTTACATATATTTGTAAATGCATTCCAAAAAAATGTAGATTAAATGTATTTTCAAAGACATATCTTTGAAAATGTGTTTTTAAAAATATTTTTTGTATATTTTTTAATATATAAAAAACGCATTTCAACATACGGTATATATATTGAAATATATTTCTGAAATAGATTGAATACGGCCAAAAGTGTAGTATTTCAAATAGATGTCAATATATTTGGGAAGAATATTTTAAAAATATATTTAAAATATATTTTTCTTCCGCGTGGGTTCATTGGCTGTTTGAGGCATAAAGCAATGATTTGTCGCAAAAAAAATCCTCTGATTTTTGGTATACGTGATGATATGAGTCATGTGAATACCTTCTATATTGTGCTGTGAAATAAAAAATATGAATTAAAAAAGGTACTTTGGTAACCCTTAGAAGCCATTTGAAGCCAATTGCACCCTTAAAAACCACCATCATTTTACCTTCCATGACGATTCCAATTCATTTCACCAAAATGAAAAAAATTTTGTTGGTTTTTGTCGAACTTTCGGGAAACTCAATTTTGCTCATCCCTAACACCATGCAGTACAGAGACAAAAAAATATATCTTCCCAAAGATGACTCCAAGCTTCTAAACCTCAAGAACAAAATACCATAAGGGCCCATTCACACTTTGGCAATGAGTTGGGATCAAGCAACCCACTTATTTTGGATGGGCTGCCAACACACAACAATGCAGCCAAATGTGGACATGCGCCATTTTCTCTGAAGCATCTAACCAAAATTCATATAGGCAATATGTGGTGTGGTGCCACGTGGGTATATTATTCATCGCAGTAGTAGGGTTTGTGTTAACGGGTCTTGGGTTTTTGTTGATGGCATCAGTCTGAGACGCTTCCGAGATCCTGCAAATTGACCTGCATTTGGTCTCCTTCTGGCCTGTATTACAACCTGCTTTAGATGGGCGATAGACTTGCATGGGCATGCATAACCCGTTTGGACCAAACAAATGACTGCCAACACAGGCCCGTAGTGCGTTGTGGTGCCATGTAAAATGCATGCAAATATGCTCATTACTGCAAAATTGTGAATAGGACCTAAAGGAGATTAGTGGACTTTTATACCTTTTTGTTGCTAGAGATGGTTCCACAACAAGCAGTTTCAGGTTGCCTGGTGGGGACAGGGGTGGACTGACAACTCATGGGGCCCCCGGGCAATAGGGGATCATGGGGCCCCTGTGTCCTTGCCCAAACTCAAAAAAGCCTATGAAAAAGGTAGCAGGGGCATCTCATGGGGCCCCCTACTGACCCCGGGCCCTTGGGCAGTGCCAGAGTTTCCAAATGGTCAGTCCGCCCCTGTGTGGGGAGCACACTCTGGCGGGGATCACATGCTGATCTCTCCTCCACGCAGCGAACCTGGAAAAGAGCTCTGCTCGGAGCCCTTTATGTTCTCTGCTTAACCCCTCAGTACAGACCCCCCCCCCCTTTTCCCAGTACAGACACCCGCAGTACCAGGGTGGATTTGATTTAAATCAAACTGATTTAAATCACTAGTCAGTAAGGCTTGATTTAAATCCTAGTTTTCTACATAAAGACTAATTCTTGCTGGTATAACTTTAATATACAAGTAGATGAAGATTTTTAGAATAACAACTTTTCATATTAGTTTTTTTATCCCCAGTTTAATAGGTTAATCATTCATATTTGGACAACTTTTCTGTTGTACTTAGGAAGGAGAAAAATAATCATTACCTTAATAATAACAATTTAAATAGATTTATTCAACTGAAACAATAACATTCCAGCATATGTGATTTGCTTAAACATCCATGTTTGTTCACTAATTTGGCTAAACAATATATATATATTTTAAGAAACTTAGACTGTCAGCCCCTCCCTCCTCACACTTAGTTTCACTTTCTTCTTGTGCAGATCTATTCCACTCCAAACAATCAGAAAAATATTGTTTCTATTCTATTCACTGAACTTCTTGAAACTTAGCAGTGAAGGGGTTGATTCTGTATTCATAGGTTTGTAGAAGTTAGGATGAAGGTCTTTATCTTAACTCTGTTCATGTTATAACATTTTTGCTGTGAAGAAGAGGCATGTGATCTCCGCTGAGTCAAATTCAGTTTTGAGAACTGCAAAAGTAAACCAATCATCTGTGATAATATCTTGTAGGCAGAGAAACTGCCCAATAATCTTACAAACACCTCTGGAAGAGCATGACATTGTGAATGGATTCATGGAATTTATTTACCAAAAACATTATATACAGCCTTATTCTACATAATTAAAAAAGTAATCTTTATTTCATGATGGAATAACCTTTGGATGGTAATATATTTTCCTCAAAAAGCATTTTATTAAAAAAAATCCAATTTAAATAAAAAAAATCAGATTTTTTTTATTTTTTAAAAAAAAATCATTGATTTTTATCCACCCTGCTCAGTACAGACTACTCTCCCCCCAGTATACACATCCTCAGTAAAGATCTCCACCCCCCTTCCCAGTACAGATACACCCCAGTGCAGACCTTCTCAGTACAGACACCTCCCAATACAGACACTCCACTACAGACCCCTTCAATACGGAGTACTCCCCCCGCCAGTACATACACCTCCAGTACAGATCTCTCCCCCAATACTGACACCCCCAGTGCAGACCTTCTCGGTACAGCCCCCCTTCCCCCCAATACTGACACCTCCCAGTACAAACATCCCCACTACAGACCCCTCAGTACAGACTACCCCCCTCCGCCAGTACATACACCCCAGTACAGTTCTCCCGCCCCCCCAGTACAGACACCCCCAGTGCAGACATTCTCAGTACAGCAACCCTTCAACCAATACAGACATATACCAGTACAAACACCCCCATTACAGACCCCCTCAGTACAGACTACTCTCCCCCCCAGTACAGACGTCCTCAGTAAAGATCTCCTCCCCCCTTCCCAGTACAGACACCCCCAGTGCAGACCTTCTCAGACCAGACCCTGCCCCCAATACAGACACCTCCCAGTACAAACACCCCCACTACAGACCCCCCAGTACAGACTACTCCCCCCCCCAATTACAGGCAACCCCAGTACAGATCTCCCCCCCCCCCCAGTACAGACACCTCCTGTGCAGACCTTCTCAGAACAGACTCTCCCCCCCAATAAAAATACCTCCCAGTACAGACACCCCCAGTACAGACCCCCTCAGTACAGACTACTCCCCCCACCAATTTCAGACACCCCCAGTGCATATCTCCTCCTCCCAGTACAGACACGCCCAGTGCAGACCTTCTCAGAACAGACCCTCTCCCCAATACAGACACCTCCCAGTACAGACACCCCCACTACAGACCACCTTAGTACAGACTACTGCCCCCCAATTACAGGCATACCTAGTACAGATCTCTACTCCCCCCATTCCCTAATACAGACACCTCCAGTGCAGACCTTCTCAGACCAGACCCTGCCCTCAATACAGACACCTCCCAGTACAAACACCCCCACTACAAACCCCCCCAGTACAGACTACTCCCCCCCCAATTACAGGCACCCCCGTACAGATTCCCCCCCCCCCCCAGTACAGACACCTCCTGCGCAGACCTTCTCAGAACAGACCCTCCCCCCAATACAAATACCTCCCAGTACAGACCCCCTCAGTGCAGACTACATCCCCCACCAATTTCAGATACCCCCAGTGCAGATCTCCTCCTCCCAGTACAGACACCCCCAGTGCAGATCTCCTCCTCCCAGTACAGACACCCCCAGTGCAGATCTCTCCCTCCCAGTACAGACACGCCCAGTGCAGACCTTCTCAGAACAGACCCTCCCATTACAGACACCCCCACTACAGACCACCTTAGTACAGACTACTTCCCCCCAATTACAGGCATGCCTAGTACAGATCTCCCCCCCTTCCCCCATTCCCTAAGTACAGAGACCCCCAGTGCAGACCTTCTCAGACCAGACCCTGTCCCCAATACAGACACCTCCCAGTACAAACACCCCCATTACAGACCCCCCAGTACAGACTACTCCCCCCCAATTACAGGCACCCCCAGTACAAATTCCCCCTCCCCCCCAGTACAGACACCCCTAGTGCAGACCTTCTCAGAACAGATCCTCCCCCAATACAGACACCTCCCAATACAAACACCTCCACTACAGACCCGCCCAGTACAGTCTACTCCCCACCAATTTCAAACACCACCAGTACAGATCTCCTCCTCCCCCCAGTACAGACACACGCAGACCTTGTACAGACCTGGGAAAATCAGCACAGGGGTGGAGTCAACCCCTCATAATGAGCACAGCAGGGTGTACAGACCTGGAAACTCAGCATAGGGATGGTGGGAACCCCTCATAATGGGCACAGCACGTGTACAGACCCCATAACCCAGCACAGGGATGGTGGAAACCCCTCCATAATGGGCACAGCGGGTGTACACACCTGGGAACTTAGCACAGGCAAGGTGGGAACCCCTCATAATGGGCCACAGCAGGTGTACAGACCTGGGAACCAAGCACGGGGATGGTGGGAAACCCCTCATAATGGCACACAGGTCTCCCCAAAAAGGTCTTTGAGAAATAGAGGAAACTGTCAGATGGTTTACCTCTCCAGCATCTACCAAAACACTGAAATATTAGATTGGGATGGACTGACCTTTAAGTAGAGAGGAGGTAAAGGTGGTAGAGTCTGGCCAGCACCAACACAGCTGATCTCTCAGTCACTTCCCGATCAGGACACACAGCTCTGGGTCAACAGGAAAGAATTAAAATAGTTAGGATTTGCTGAATAATAATATCCAACCTATTAATGTCAGCTGGTCCCTAAAAGCGGCTCGGATCATTTCCGTCTGCTGGGAGAAGCGTGACATGCGAGCTCGCTGAGCCACACACATTGCTCCGGAAGAAGGTGCTCATGAATGGAAGCTGAGACGAGGCAGGACTTCACAAGAACTGGGTGTCCATCCAGGACTGCCAGCTCTGCACTTCTGGGGCACAGACACCGGCTATTGCACCTTCTGATTTATAGAGGTCGGGATCATACATTCAGAGGATTTATTATACTTTCCAGCAAACGTTGCAGAGGATGAATATGAGCCATGAATGTGGGGGGCAAATGTGCGGGGAGAGTATGGATGGTAATGCCAAAAAGTGCTGATCGCCATGGGAATAAGTGGAAAATTCCCCAATTTGTCTAGTCCAAAGGGGCACATTTTGTAAAAATCATTTTCCCTTTAAATGCTGCAAATGTTAAATATACCTGATTATAGTTTTAGCTGCAGAGAATTCTGATCTAGTGGCTAACGAAACCAAATGATGCAGCGCTACCCTAATAATAAAATAATACAATATGGCAAAAACAAAGTGACATAAATATATATATGTGACAAAAAAATCAGTGGATTGATCCTCTCCGGGGATCTCAATATAAAGTGACATAAATATATATACGTGCCAATAAATCAGTGGATTGATCCTCTCTGGGATATCAATATAAAGTGACATAAATATATATACGTGCCAATAAATCAGTGGATTGATCCTCTCTGGGGATATCAATATAAAGTGACATAAATATATATATGTGACAATAAATCAGTGGATTGATCCTCTCTGGGATCTCAATATAAAGTGACATAAAATATATATATGTGTCAATAAATCAGTGGATTGATCCTCTCTGGGGATCTCAATATAAAGTGACATAAATATATATACGTGACAATAAATCAGTGGATTGATCCTCTCTGGGATCTCAATATAAAGTGACATAAAATATATATACGTGCCAATAAATCAGTGGATTGATCCTGTCTGGGGATCTCAATATAAAGTGACTTTAAAATATATTATACGTGTCAATAAATCAGTGGATTGATCCTCTCTGGGGATCTCAATATAAAGTGACAAATATATATACGTGTCAATAAATCAGTGGATTGATCCTCTCTGGGGATCTCAATATAAAGTGACATAAAATCTATATATACGTGTCAATAAATCAGTGGATTGATCCTGTCTGGGGATCTCAATATAAAGTGACATAAAATATATATACGTGCCAAGAAATCAGTGGATTGATCCTCTCTAGGATCTCAATATAAAGTGACATAAAATATATATACGTGCCAATAAATCGGTGGATTGATCCTGTCTGGGGATCTCAATATAAAGTGACATAAAATATATATACGTGACAATAAATCAGTGGATTGATCCTCTCTGGGAATCTCAATATAAAGTGACATAAAATATATATACGTGCCAATAAATCAGTGGATTGATCCTCTCTGGGATCTCAATATAAAGTGACATAAAATATATATATGTGACAATAAATCAGTGGATTGATCCTCTCTGGGATCTCAATATAAAGTGACATAAAATATATATATGTGTCAATAAATCAGTGGATTGATCCTCTCTGGGGATCTCAATATAAAGTGACATAAAATATATATACGTGACAATAAATCAGTGGATTGATCCCCTCTGGGGATCTCAATATAAAGTGACATTAAAATATATATACGTGTCAATAAATCAGTGGATTGATCCTCTCTGGGGATCTCAATATAAAGTGACAAATATATATACGTGTCAATAAATCAGTGGATTGATCCTCTCTGGGGATCTCAATATAAAGTGACATAAAATATATATACGTGCCAAGAAATCAGTGGATTGATCCTGTCTGGGGATCTCAATATAAAGTGACATAAAATATATATATGTGTCAATAAATCAGTGGATTGATCCTCTCTGGGGATCTCAATATAAAGTGACATAAAATATATATACGTGACAATAAATCAGTGGATTGATCCTCTCTGGGGATCTCAATATAAAGTGACATAAAATATATATACGTGACAATAAATCAGTGGATTGATCCCCTCTGGGGATCTCAATATAAAGTGACATTAAAATATATATACGTGTCAATAAATCAGTGGATTGATCCTCTCTGGGGATCTCAATATAAAGTGACAAATATATATACGTGTCAATAAATCAGTGGATTGATCCTCTCTGGGGATCTCAATATAAAGTGACATAAAATATATATACGTGCCAATAAATCAGTGGATTGATCCTGTCTGGGGATCTCAATATAAAGTGACATAAAATATATATATGTGTCAATAAATCAGTGGATTGATCCTCTCTGGGGATCTCAATATAAAGTGACATAAAATATATATACGTGACAATAAATCAGTGGATTGATCCTCTCTGGGGATCTCAATATAAAGTGACATAAAATATATATACGTGCCAATAAATCAGTGGATTGATCCTCTCTGGGGATCTCAATATAAAGTGACATTAAAATATATATACGTGTCAATAAATCAGTGGATTGATCCTCTCTGGGGATCTCAATATAAAGTGACAAATATATATACGTGTCAATAAATCAGTGGATTGATCCTCTCTGGGGATCTCAATATAAAGTGACATAAAATATATATATGTGCCAATAAATCAGTGGATTGATCCTGTCTGGGGATCTCAATATAAAGTGACATAAAATATATATACGTGTCAATAAATCAGTGGATTGATCCTCTCTGGGAATCTCAATATAAAGTGACATAAAATATATATACGTGCCAATAAATCAGTGGATTGATCCTCTCTGGGATCTCAATATAAAGTGACATAAAATATATATACTGTACGTGCCAATAAATCAGTGGATTGATCCTCTCTGGGATCTCAATATAAAGTGATGTAAATATATATACGTGCCAATAAATCAGTGGATTGATCCTGTCTGGGGATCTCAATATAAAGTGACGTAAATATATATACGTGCCAATAAATCAGTGGATCGATCCTCTCCGGGGATCTCAATATAAAGTGACATAAAATATATATACGTGCCAATAAATCAGTGGATTGATCCTCTCTGGGATCTCAATATAAAGTGATGTAAATATATATATGTGCCAATAAATCAGTGGATTGATCCTGTCTGGGGATCTCAATATAAAGTGACGTAAATATATATACGTGCCAATAAATCAGTGGATCGATCCTCTCCGGGGATCTCAATATAAAGTGACATAAAATATATATACGTGCCAATAAATCAGTGGATTGATCCTGTCTGGGGATCTCAATATAAAGTGACATAAAATATATATACGTGTCAATAAATCAGTGGATTGATCCTCTCCGGGGATCTCAATATAAAGTGACATAAAATATATATACGTGCCAATAAATCAGTGGATTGATCCTGTCTGGGGATCTCAATATAAAGTGACATAAAATATATATACGTGCCAATAAATCAGTGGATCGATCCTCTCCGGGGATCTCAATATAAAGTGACATAAAATATATATACGTGCCAATAAATCAGTGGATTGATCCTCTCTGGAGATCTCAATATAAAGTGACATAAATATATATACGTGTCAATAAATCAGTGGATTGATCCTCTCTGGGATCTCAATATAAAGTGACATAAATGTATATACGTGACAATAAATCAGTGGATTGATCCTCTCTGGGGATCTCAATATAAAGTGACATAAAATATATATACGTGCCAATAAATCAGTGGATTGATCCTCTCTGGGATCTCAAGTGAAAAAGTGATCACACCTGGTATAAAAAAAAACAGGAACCAATACCCCCACTGTCCAAAATAGGATCATACACAAAATAAAATAAAACACAAATAAGCGTGAATCCCTAAATAGGGATCAATAAATTAATGCAAATGATGGTGAAAAGCTTTTCAAAAGACCTCATGCTAAAGGTGTACTTGCATGGGAACTCATTGGGTGCAGCAAGATGGCATCCGCGCCGGAAGTACGTCACCACGCTCGCGTCCTACGTATTACGTCACGCCATCACATGACTTTTTCAAGGTGCCTTGAATCCCACATTTAGGGATCCATTTTATGTCACTATTTACTTTTTGGTTTAATTTAGCCATTATTTGTCACGATCTGCGTAATATTGTTGATCCCTGTTAGGGGTTCACGTTCTCATTTTCACCATCATTTGCATGAATTTATTGATCCCTATTTAGGGATTCACGCTTATTTGTGTTTTATTTCATTTTGTGTATGATCCTATTTTGGACAGTGGGGGTATTGGTTCCTGGTTTTTTATACCAGGTGTGATCACTTTTTCACTTGAGATCCCAGAGAGGATCAATCCACTGATTTATTGGCACGTATATATATTTATGTCACTTTATATTGAGATCCCAGAGAGGATCAATCCACTGATTTATTGGCATATATATATATATTTACATCACTTTATATTGAGATCCCAGAGAGGATCAATCCACTGATTTCTTGTCGTATATATATTTACGTCACTTTATATTGAGATCCCAGACAGGATCAATCCACTGATTTATTGGCACGTATATATATTTTATGTCACTTTATATTGAGATCCCCAGACAGGATCAATCCACTGATTTATTGGCACGTATATATATTTTATGTCACTTTATATTGAGATCCCAGAGAGGATCAATCCACTGATTTTTTTGTCACATATATATATTTGTCACTTTGTTTGTTTTTGCCATATTGTATTATTTTATTATTAGGGTAGCGCTGCATCATTTTGGTTTCGTTAGTTTTTATTTCCACGTGGTATATGGTTAGGTGCTAGCAGCTCCCACTTACCTAATTTATCACGTAATAGTAGCGCAGGAGATCTTCATTAGTTTTGCTGATCTAGTGGCTGTTGGCATTTGGGCTGTCTGCTAAAACAATTCAAAATCCTTCAAGCAGATATAGAAGACACAAATGAACGAACTAATGATTAAATATATTTCTTTTACCACTTCTCGCCCCTAGGACATACCCATACATCCTCGGGAACAAGTGGTGCAGCTGCAGCCATGGTCCTAGTATCGATTATTACAGCCTGTAGGCAGGTGTAGTTAGCTACTTTGCCACTAGGTGGCTCAATAGCAAAATAGTGTCTGGTACAGCAGGTAGTGACACCAGGTGTTAGGACCCTTTGAGGCTTAGTTCACGCCTATGCAGGTTTGCGTTTGATCCGTTTCTGCGGTGCGTTTTGTGTTGCGTTTTGCATTTTGATGTGTTTTTGCGACATTTTTTATGCGTTTTGTGTTTTTTTTGTTGCGCAAACGCAAGTGCAAAAACGCAACTCATGCTTTTCTGCAGCGTTTCCATTGAAGTCTACAGAACCAAAAATGCAACTTTTTGCATTAAAAAAAGTCCTGGAGCCTGGGTCACACTGATGCGGTGTGGAATTTGTACCGGTTTCTGTGCGATTGCCGCACCGAATTATGATCGAATCCCATTCATACAAAGCACTGCAGGCGTGTATTGTAAGTTAATGACACCCCGAAACACAAACACCCATGCAATCCGATTCTAGTGCGGACTAAAAAAGGGTCCTGCACTTTTTTGTTGCCGATGTGGTGCGGTTTGAGCCATACAAAATATACTGCTCAAATCGCACCGCAGAGAGATCGCATGTGATTAGCACAGGCATGCGATGTGCCACACTGCATCAGTGTGAACCCAGGCTGAACCTTTCCAAAAAACACACCAGATGAAAACGTGGAGATGTGAACGGGTCCCATAGGAAACCATGTTTAATGGACTGTAGTGCGTTTCTGCAAAACGCGGCTGAAAACGCTTAGGTGTGAACCTGGGGTTACAGTGGATTGCAAAAGGCTGATATCAAGTCAAATTCAGGTATTTACATTACCTGGATTGCAAGATTCGGATACCAAGTCAAATTCTAGTACTTTGCTTTTAAAATATATACTATTATTATTATTACTATTATTTTATTATTATTGTTATATTATTATTATTATTATTATTACTATTAATATTATTATTATTGTTGTTATATTATTATTATTAATAATAATAATGTTGTTGTTATTATATTATTATTGTTATAATACGAATAATAAGAATTATTATTATTATTAGTAATGTTGTTATTATATTATTATTATTATTATTCAGCTCTGCTTAAAAAAAAAATAATTTCACTTTTTTTTTTTCTTTCATATAACCACTATAATCCATCGAGTAACTATAACTCTCGCTGTCTTTCAGGTACTTTGAGTTCTATGAAGGTCCTTTAGATTTCAATTCTACGAAGTGCCTGGAGCTGAGACAGGACATCATGAATGTGAAGGTTCTCTCTATGTGAGTTGGCCATCATGCTGACTTTCCTGTTTCCTCTTAACTTGCTTTGGGTTTGTCTATTAATTAATAAACAATCATTAAAATCACTGATGCCAATCTATGGCCAAGATTTGTAACCCCAAAACCTCCCTCCGCTCTCTAGAAAACCCCTTTTTTTATGAATGTTGACCCTATCTACAGAAAACCCTCAACATCTGATGACATCATCGCCCTCCTTTTTAAGTGGAACTAAATTCCCGCATGGAAGAAAAATATATTTTAAATATATGTTAAAAATATTCTTCCCAAATATACTGACATATATTTGAAATACTACAATTTTGGCCGTATTCAATATATATATATATATATATATATTGTATGTTGAAATGCTTTTTTTTATTTATTACAAAATATATGTAAAATATTTTAAAAAATACGTTTTCAAATATACTGTATGTCTTTAAAACTACATTTAATCTACATTTTTGGAATGGATTTACAAATATATGTAAAAATATATGTTAAAATGACTTTTCTATATGTTAAAAAAAATCTTAAGAATATATTTTAAAAATATATATGTTTAAAAATGTTTTTCATATATTTTGGAATATATAAGAAATGCATTTCAACACACAGTGTATATATGTATTAATATAAATATATATATATATATATATATATATATATATATATATATATATAGATATAGATAGATATAGAAATATATTGAATACGGCCACAATTGTAGTGTTTCAAATATATGTCAATATATTTGGGAAGAATATTTTTAAAATATATTTAAAATATATTCTTCTTCCATGTGGCTTGTATCTGAGCACCACAAACCAAAAATGCTTTTAATCCATTTTTAATATTCAAAAGCAAAATCCCCCATCCATCCATATCTCCATACTTTATTTTTTTAAGAACCCTCTCTTTCAAAGCATTTCTAGCCACAGCCATCTTGAGTAAGGACCGGTTATTCATGTAGCATTTACTTCCAGGAATCCACCTACCCATAGCTCAGGCACGAGGTTGTGCTTAGCTGAGAAAGCCCCTATACCCAAAGAAAGAAAAAGAATGCCAATGAAGACTCCTGGGATGTACAACAGTATTTTGACCTTGGCCGGAAACCAGGATACAACTGAAGAAATGTAAAAAAAAGTTAAAAACTAGTCAATATAATATACCTTCCTATCTATTTACGAATGTTAGCAGCATATGGATTAAAAATAGGTATTTGAAAGAGATTAGTCTGAAATGGTGCATCACATAGACACACCCTGCAGAATTCTTTTCTGCCTCCGGAACCCTTTTGCTGCCAGGTCTGTATGTTGTATGGACATGACAACGGGGGAGGGGTTTTACGTCTAAAACCGGCAGGCATACTCCTGTGGAAACAATAATTTCCACAACCCCTTGTACTGGTGACCCCCCCCCCCCCGCTCGCTCACTTCCACCATTTATCCAGCCCCGCTTGCCCATCTGCAGGCCCGTGGATCACCATGGCGGGTGGACGGGAGAGCAGACGAACCTTTTTTTCTGTGACCTAGAAGGTGACGTGTATGACATGGGTATTGACAGACTCGGGGACACCCAACTGCCGCTGGGAAGTCCTTCTTGGCCCTATACCATTTGAGCCTACTAATATGTGTGAATTATTGCTGCCATGATAGTCCTTGACTGGCTTTCAAAGTCTTTGTTATGCCGTCCTTGCTTATATGTAAGCCTATTTTCATTACACGTCATTGCTAGTCTCTGCGTTGGCAATCCTACTGCTTGTTTATTACATATCAAAACCCCAAAAAAATTGTTTAAAGTGTTACTAAACCCTGGACCCTGCATTCACTATATCCGGTCTCCCCGGACCCTGCATTCACTATATCCGGTCTCCCCGGACCCTGCATTCACTATATCCGGTCTCCCCGGACCCTGCATTCACTATATCTGGTCTCCCCGGACCCTGCATTCACTATATCCGCTCTCCCCGGACCCTGCATTCACTATATCCGCTCTCCCCGGACCCTGCATTCACTATATCCGGTCTCCCCGGACCCTGCATTCACTATATCTGCTCTCCCCGGACCCTGCATTCACTATATCTGGTCTCCCCGGACCCTGCATTCACTATATCTGGTCTCCCCGGACCCCATTCACTATATCCGCTCTCCCCGAACCCTGCATTCACTATATCCAGTCTCCCCGGACCCTGCATTCACTATATCTGGTCTCCCCGGACCCTGCATTCATTATATCCAGTCTCCCCGGACCCTGCATTCATATATCCGCTCTCCCCGGACCCTGCATTCACTATATCTGGTCTCCCCAGACCCTGCATTCACTATATCCGGTCTCTCCGGACCCTGCATTCACTATATCTGGTCTCCCCAGACCCTGCATTCACTATATCCGGTCTCCCCAGACCCTGCATTCACTATATCCGGTCTCCCTAGATATAGGATAACATGCCGGGGATGGACACATAGGATAACATGCCGGGGATGGACACATAGGATAACATGCTGGGGATGGACACATAGGATAACATGCCGGGGATGGACACATAGGATAACATGCCGGGGATGGACACATAGGAGAACATGCCGGGGATGGACACATAGGAGAACACGCCGGGGATGGACACATAGGAGAACATGCCGGGGATGGACACATAGGATAACACGCCAGGGATGGACACATAGGATAACATGCTGGGGATGGACACATAAGATAACATGCCGGGGATGGACACATAGGAGAACATGCCGGGGATGGACACATAGGATAACATGCCGGGGATGGACACATAGGAGAACATGCCGGGGATGGACACATAGGATAACATGCCGGGGATGGACACATGGGATAACATGCCGGGGATGGACACATGGGATAACATGCCGGGGATGGACACATGGGATAACATGCCGGGGATGGACACATGGGATAACATGCCGGGGATGGACACATGGGATAACATGCCGGGGATGGACACATAGGATAACATGCTGGGGGGGTTACTGGCTGTAGAAAAAAACATCAAAAGCCAAAAACAGCCGCTGTAAAAACGTCCCGTGTGCATGAGGGCTAACAAAACAAAGCTGCAATAAGCACAAAACATAGCAAAAACGCACATGTAAACACATTTCAACATTGGAAAGCACAATACAAAAATCAAACTGCACAGGTGTGAACCAAACCTAAAAGTAAAATGCAAAGTTTTTGCTACAATAATTCCATGGAAAAGCTGCTGAAACGCGTGTAGTGCATTTTTGCTGCGTTTTGCATTTTTATTTTGCTTAGCAACAAAAAAATTTCCGCTTTGACCAAAAAAACCCCAAAAACCTGAAAAAATGCAAAACACGGTAAAAATGCCCATGCAAAAACGCACAGCGATAAGTGCTGCAAAACGGACAAAAAGCACAATACATTCGTTTGAACAAGGCCTCAGGGACATTTCTAAATGCAAAATGGTGCATCTTTGGGTTCAATAGACTTTAATGGACACACTGCAGAAAAGCAGAAAGAGTGCGTTTT